>NC_034198.2:26291719-26591719 GCF_002021735.2 Oncorhynchus kisutch | reverse complement strand
TTAGATCTATGTGGTTGCCCCACAGACAAAGAAACACTTGGGGACAGGATTAGTAGGATTAAAAGGGATTCACATATGTCCAGTTCAAGCAATTGGTATTCAAAGCTTTAAACTTTCAAATGCCACCAAGAGAGAGCAAAGAAGTCCAGCGCTTTTCTTTGCATTGCAGCACCTTTATGAGGGATGGTTTCTTTTCTATTCCAACAATGACATGGTGGGGGATTTTATTGCTGTGGAACACCAAGTAGAATATGAGATTGAGTTTTTTTTTGTGGCTGGCACTATTGGATGGATGATGCTTGTACCCCTCCAATTACTGTGCATTCAATTATTCCTCTCCTCCATGACAAAAGAGTATGCCCCTTTGAAGATAGGAACTATCTAGTCTCAATGTTTTCTTAAACTTCAGTAATATTGTTCCCAGTATCTCTCATGTGTTTTATGATAGTTCATCACAGAGTTGGTTCAATTTCTATCGAATTCTATCGAGTTAGTTTAATTTCTATCTAGTTATCTTCTAGTTTTCAGTCATCCTTCAAATGGTTGTATATATTTGTGTCCAATATAATGCAGATGAAATGACTAATTAAGTGATAATGAGTGGTTTCTGTAAATGTGGTCATTTTCTGTCCATTGGGACACAAGGTTTCATCAACAAGTTTTATAGTTCTACATCAACATTTCTACAGGATAAGATTCACTGATGTGCATAGACTGCCATACATTCTGTTTCTAGGTTAAATGTATTTATTTTAAGGATGAACATTATTAACACAATTATAACATTATTCATGACTAGAGGATTGGTGGTGTTATTATTGTTATTATTATTATTATTATTATTACTTGTATTATTACTTTTATAATAATTAGCATTATTATGATGTTGAACATTTTCCTATATACTTTTTAAATGTCTTATTCGTTATTGTTTCATGTTTTATGTACTGACTAAAGTTTATCACAATATTGCTGATACTCTCCACAAATGAAATGAGACTACTGCAGTATAAGGATACATTATATTCGTTGAAAGTTATCTTATTAAAGGGTTGGAATTCCTATGTAGGCTAATGTAAATTACACATTTAGAAAAAGTAAGTAAATAATCAGCCTATTAGCATATAGCTAGGCCAATAAAAAGTTTAGAATTTTCTGTTTGAATTGAACAGATATTTAATTGAACCTATAAGCAATTCAAGGTTCAGAATGGTGGTACAGTACGCCATGAAGGCCTACCACATGTACCACATGAGCAATATATTTAGGCCTAATGTAATATCATTAGGCTATGCAGGCATAGAGTATAGGCCTACTAAAACCAACCACCTTAGGAAAACCGGGTTACGTTGCTACATTTGGGCAATTCATCTTCAAGCCTAACTTTGGTTTCCATTCTGGAGGTGGTCGCATTTTACCCCCAAATATAGTAAGGCACTTAATGAGATTTGTAGGGGTAAAAAGGTAGGACTATTACGTCTATATTTTTACACACCTTATGTAGCAACAAGATTTACAACAGGCTAATGACATAACATTGTTATTAATATAGACATAATAATAATAGTTGTTGTTGTGGTTGTTGTCATAATCAATTCAAAAATATTTTCAACATAATACTAAATCCTCTATTTAATAAGCAATGACACAGTATATTTGTGTGAATCATTTGTATAAACTCAATGAAAACCACATGTAGTTTTTGATTGGAAGTTGAGTAGCCTACCTACTCTGTTGCAGTTGTGCATCAAGCGTCCTGGTCCATTCCATTTCCAGCTTGGTCTCTGATGGGGATTACTATTTTTTGGCTGTCATACATGGCCTATAATTGTGATGATATAATACATTAATTTCAGATCTAAATGTCATGTTATGGCAGGTGTATACCTAGGGTGGAAGGTCACTTCCCTTATTACAAATACAACCACGAGAGTCAGATAACATATAAGCAATGTTACGCGGATTCCTGCATGGCTGAGAATAGTGAGAAACGGAAGATTTATCAAATCAGGTCAAACAGATGCATTTTCATACAGGATCTGAAAATGAATTAATAAACAAATAAAGTACATATTATAGCACGTTATAATGATAGCATATCATGAATTAGTCTAATGTATGTACCGGGAACGTGTGAGATAGGCTACCTTATTTGCTTTTATCAAATTCTAAATCAATATCTTATCTGTTTTCGGGAAGTCCCCTTGTTAACTGCTAATTACTGAAACGCCATGAGGCTGAATAGACTTAGAATCGATTTGCTTATCAGGCTATTCATGTGGTATTATGGAATATATCCTATTATGTTGCTCTTGAGCAAAAATAACGTCCGGTTGTGCGTCCGTCATTGACAGTCTATCCTAAACCGCAGCGAAACTCATCAATGTTATTCCTTCTCTCTCGACAGCACGACAAAGTTACATTGTGCATACTGCAAATGAACATATTTTCCAGCGATTTGGAGAATATAGTGGTCGATCCCAAACACACAATCAATAAAACACGATGCATGACCAGGCTCCACCACATGTCAAGATTTCCAGAATTTGAGTGCTACCCAGTTTTAATAAAAGCATTTACAAAATGCATTACAAACAAAGTGAAGCTGATCAAACAATACTTTCAAACTAACCCGGTATTATTTCTAGAGAGCCACAGAGAGTTTTCAAGTTGTCTTGGTTTCAGATGATCCAGGACTGAAGTGTTCCCCCCACGGTGGCATTACAATGAATAGGAATAGATGTCCCTTTGGTCAATGGGACAGTCAAAGGACACCGCCCTGTATAATAATGGGGACGTCATCCTAACAAGACCATTATGAAATGAATAGGAGGGCTCTTTTTGTTTCCCTTCTCTCAAGCAGCACTATAAATACTCCGAGCGCTCTTTTACCTCACCACAGAGCAAGAGGTGCACCCGCGAGATAAGATTACTCGCAGCTATCCGGCCAACAAGCCCACTGTGTTGACTCTTTCGTTGTTACCTACACCTCCTTCCCAAAAAGAGGACGGAACTCAAACGACAGAATCGGGTGATAGAGTGTGACTTAAAAACAGGGCAGAGATAGAGAGGGAAGCAGCGACCTCCTACCCAAACCGAGCTAATAAAATGCATTCTGACTCCAGCTCGAGCAGATCTTCCTCACCAGACATGGATGGGATGTATCTCAGAGACCACCTCAATTCAGTGTCCTCGACGCAGAACGAACTCCTCCAGAAGATGACGAGCGAGCACCTTTCCAGGCACGGGGAAAAGTCACCTGGCGGGAGCAAGTACAAACTCAAGAAGCAAGTGACCGAGCAAGAGATTCAGCATCTGAGGCTGAAAATCAACGGACGGGAGCGCAAGAGGATGCATGACTTGAACCTGGCGATGGACGGCCTCCGGGAAGTCATGCCGTATGCACACGGTCCGTCCGTGAGAAAGCTGTCTAAAATTGCCACTCTCCTGCTCGCCAGAAACTACATCCTGATGCTCAACAGCTCACTGGACGAGATGAAAAGGCTGGTTGGAGAAATCTACGGCGGACATCATTCTACGTTCCACTGCGGGACAGTGAGCGGGCACTCTGGCAACCCAGCGCATCAGGTGCATCCGCTGCTCGGGAGCGCGCTGTCCTCGTCCACATCCTCCACCCTCACCACCACTTTACCGGGACTAACCTCCATCCGAGCACCTCATTCCCTAATGAAGAGTGCCCCTGCACCCCCTCTTCAACTCGGCAGCGGTTTCCAGCACTGGTCAGGTTTACCTTGCCCGTGCCCCATATGTCAAGTACCTCCACCCCCTCATATTCCTATCAGTTCAGCGGGACTGACGAGACTTACAAGTGAAAACAAGGACGTGATGAAGTAATTTGGGACATCCGATACAGAATGGTGTCAACGTCTACAGTAAATTGTGAATTGGACATGAAGAACGAACCTCAATGCATGCATTGTTTGTCTGTTTATTTGTTTTTGCGTATGAGATACCCTAAATATCCCCCCTGTAACAAAGATCCTGTGAAAATACTTTTTCCATGGTAAAACTTTTGCCGGTTATTTGGTGTCACCAGAGATGGATTCACACAGTGTACATATGTTTCTTTGTAAAAAAAACAACAACTTCTAAAACATTAAGCTGTAGATGTCTGAATGTAACCTTACGTTTCGAGCACTGAATGTGATCGTAGCACAACATACTTGCTGATCTGAAAGGGCGAAGAAAGTTGCATGCAGATTTCATATTTTTGTTTTTTACATCATTTGTGAAAGTGAAGAATGTCCTTTCCTTGTAACAAGGATGGTGAAATCGCATTCTACAGTGTATGAACATTGTATTATTATATATTTAGTTCGACAAAGGTTGACATTATATGGATCTTGATTACTCCATAGAATTCTGAAAATGCTTTTAGCTTTGTGGCGTTATTCTGTGTCCATTTGTATGTAGAACTTCTTTAGCATGGCTTCAGAACAACTAAAGCATGATTGTTTTCCTGGAAATTATTTGTTATGCCCAGAGACCCTGCGTCTTTATTTTTGTACATTCTTGATGATTGATGAAATATTTATTATTGCCCAGTGTTCCTGGATGAAATTTCAATAAAACCGATATAATGAACCATATATGCTGCTTTGTCTGTCCATGCCATGTCATAATGTATCTAATATGGCCTCAATTAAGGACATTTATTCCGGTGGATTATTTATTCATAGATTAAAACTATTTCTAAATATATGTTTGGTCTATTAGCCTAATATGGATGCCTTGAGTGATTGGAATCATGCAGTCTGCCAATAATGCCTGTATTTTAATGTCACTTTTTAATGAATTTGTAGACCGTGTCCTAACATATCTATAGACTGTATACAACGTTTTAATACAGTCCACATAAGAGGTAGGTCTATTGATTCCTCAACGTAGGGTACTTGCTAACTTGTATTTGTTTCTGTTCATTCATTGTGGTGTAGTGACAGCAAAATATTTGCTTTGCAGGCTGGCAAAATAATTATCCAGTGCAGTTGGCAATGTTTACACGTGGGCCTAATACAATCTGTTGTTTGAACGTACACTAGATTACACAAGTGCAGAAATAGAAAACGAAGGAGTTCTGAATACAAATTACACCCATGGGGGTTAGACGAGTTTTAATGCAGCAACTAACACCAGTAGAAACGTTGCTTAAACATCTGGGAGCATCTGCAGAAAAGTATGGGCATTCTCCTTGATTGCCTTTAGATTCCCTTTAGCCAGAAGACATTTTCCATTTCCCACAAATGAACCAGAAATGAACATTCCCAGTATTGATCCTCATACTGAAAATAAACTTCATTAAACTAATCTTTATCAGTGGGCAGCATAATTATTAGACCCTCATTTTATTGATCACATCTGAATGCACATTTGAACTATCATGTAACATTGCTAGATCTATACTGTATGTAGCTTACCTAGATTAACACATTTTCTGTCCAGAATTATGCAAAATCCTCATGTTTGCTTTATAGTGATTTTCTTGTGTTGACGGAAGTGTTTAGAGAGAGTAGGCCTATCGATATAAACACCCGATAATGAATGGTTTGGCTTAACTTTCTCAAAACATTATTACATACTTTCATTGTTAACTCCAATTTCATGATATTTTAATAACATAATGCTATTTATCCTAATTGCACATCCCAACACCACCCTCACTTCTAACTGTTGATATTAGGCCTACTTCTTATAACAATAACTCAACCATTTTAATAGGTCTACAGTAGCCTTACGAAGAATATATAAATAATCCATGTAAATATAATGACATGTCCGATATGCCTAGGCCTATATTTTAAACAAATAAATTACTAATACAACATATTTCTGATCATACAATGTGCTTCAATTATTTCATAATTAGATGCGCGTTATGGAACTGTTGAGCCCTTAAATGCTACATGAACCTCCATGGGATCAGAAAGCGCTTTGGCAGGTCCCCGGAGTCCTTTCACTGACGCATCGCTGATCAGATAGGCAGAAACAGAATGTATGTTTGTGGAGATTACAAGTTAATTGTTCATGGGGGAATGTGGATCGAAACACATCAGAAGACTTCGTTGGGATTACAGGATCCTAAATGCAAGAGATTATGCATTCAGCAGCCATTATTCGAGCATGTAAATGAGCCAGTAAGCCTTTTGTAACTTTGTCGTTGGAAAGCTCAAGTTCTTTCCTCGTAGTAACTGCTGTAGGTTGGGAGAGTGAAAGGGGGAGTTCATTTTACACTTTGTCTGACGGATAATAACAGTTACGGTTAGACTGTCCATGCCAGATGGGGTTTATATAGACGGGTTGCAAAGCCCCATCAAAACGAAGCTTTTAAATATTTTGTTCTTAAAACGGTGCCAGGGAAGGATTCTGCCTGGCAGTAATCTTATAATCATGAGATATGTTTAAAAAATAAATAATACTTTTCAGTTTATCAGTTCAGATTTATCATGCCGTAAAGAACATTTACAATTCAGTGGTGTGAGAAAAATGTGCCAGCAGTTATTTAATATCTTAACCTGTTACTCTGCGAAGTATTCTTAAAATTACGATATTCCTAATATACAATGATGCTTGCTTGATGATGTAGTTCATAATATGAACTATATCATAAAGTATGCCTAGCAAGCAAGTATCAATGGATATTAGCAATGCATGTGAATATAACTATGTGCTGTTCTACCATCACTACTGTAAAATTGATTGATCTTAATCCAAATTGGGAGTTCACATGCATGCAATTTTGCAAATGCTTCCAGAAAATATATTGAACTCATGTGGATAATCTGACCTTTGTAAATAATAAAGAATGAATATTGGGGCTGCAGGTACCCTAGTGGTTAAAGCGTTGGGCCAGTTACCGAAAGTTTGGGAGGTCGAATCCCCGAGCTGGCAAGGTAAAAATCTGTCGTTTTGTTAATCCACTGTTCCTAGGCCATCATTGTAAATAAGAATTTGATCTTAACTGACATGTCTAGTTAAACAAAAAATATCATGAATATAGTTCAAACATGTTGTGTGATTACCCTTGAGAGGCAACTATCTGGACAAAAATATGTTATGATGTTTGACCCTCATTCCTCCAACACATTTTACATCAACAATAAGAAACTATTGGAAAAAGCAACAGTCAGCAAAATATGCATTTATCTCTTATCATAAAGGCCCAGTGCAGTTAAAAAAGTGATGTCCCTATGGTTTATTTATATTTTCACACTATGAGGTTGGAATAATACTGTGAAATTGCGACAATTATGATAATGCCATTTTAGTGTAAGAGCTGTTTGGTGGGATGGTTTTGGCCTGCCAGGTGACATCACCAGGTGGTAAATTAGTTAATAGACCAATAAGAAAGAGAGTTCAAAACGTATCTGCCAATAACAGCTAGTTTTCATTTTCTCCTTCCCCACTCTGACCACTCACAGACAGTCCTAGCAAATTTCTTGCTCGAAGAAGCTATTTTTGTTTATTTTTTACCATTTTAATTGGAAACAATCACAGTAAGGTACTTAATTGTTACCCAGAAATGATTTGATATTGAGATAAAAACGGCTGTATTTGACCTTTAACATAATTGGACATGCTATCTGAAATAAAATATAACCAAAAACAGACAGTTATTTTAACAAAATGACAGTTAATTAGCAGATTATGTAAAACAAAAATATACATTTTCCCTTTTGTAATGTCTCTTCTTTCCGAAGTACAATCCACAATAGTACTAAAAAACAGATGTACTATCAATTGATCATAGTATCATTTATTTTTCAGAATTCTGAAGAAAATATACATTTTGTCATATTTATTTGGTAAAAACAACTGCCATATAAAGGGACAGTACATCAAAATGTACTTAATGATATGCCTTAAAAGTGAATAATCAATTGATCCTGAGAGACAGTGACTTGATTTTATTTTATTTACTTACCCCACAGAATCTTTAGCATTGCTGTTAGCAAGCCAATGGGAGTGTTAGGGGCTAATGAGCTGTGGCAGCATGTTTCATAAAGCCTGCCCAAGTCCTCAATGTCATTTCAAACCAAATGTTATAGCAACCAAAATGTCATTACTAGGATATTATAGGAATTCTCGTATTTATATAACATTTTCAGTAGATAAACAGCTTTTAGCAGAATACACACCAATGAGCTGTTTGGACAGCAACTAAGCATACATTTAAGGTCATTTTGAGTTCCTATACAGTCACATCTGCTATATACGCGTATAACCATAGGTAAGTATGTAAAGGGCTCAGGCTCACCAGGTGATCTGTCTATCTGGTCAAAATCACAGGGAAAGGGAGATACCTAGTCAGTTGTACAACTGAAATGTGTCTTCTGCATTTAACCCAACCCCTCTGAATCAGAGAGGTGCAGGGGGTTGCCATAATCAACAACCACATCATCGACGCCCGGGGAACAGTGGGTTAATTGCCTTGCCAGAAGACAGATTTTTACCTTGTCAGCTCAGGGATTCGATTCAACTACCTTTCGGTTACAGGCCCAACGCCCTAACCACTAGGCTACCTGCCACCCATACTGATACAGGTCCGTCCCCCTCCACCCACTGAGGGTATGGATAACTTGGTATTATGTCTCCAGAGAAACCTAGACTTAAATAAAGGTCTTATTGATCAAAATACTCAAAGCGGAAATAGGTGTTTTTGTCTGGGGTCAAAATGGCCCCAAAGTCCACATTGATACAGAAACACTAAACAATTATTTAAAATGAATAATAACAAGTGAATTAACAAAGTCATGGAACATTGGAAGGGTGATTAAACACCTTTGAGATACAGTATGATCAAAAATATGCCTCTGGGGTCAAAATGACCAGTCATTTGCTTGAGGGTTAAGATATGAGTACTCTTCTCATTTTTTTAGTGTTTGTTTGAGAGTCTGTTTGAATTTCTTTGTTTTGCCCTTTATTCGAACATTATCTCTGTGAGATTGTGGAGGAAAACTCTAGGTAATTGTATCGGCCTAATAACCTATTTGGTTGCTATGAATTAGACGTTACTTGGTAGTTTTCTCTCCATGCAACTCCCTTTGTTTTCTTTAATTACAGTTTTGCAGCTAATAAAATTGCTCCCTGCTGGAGATTCATCAGACATGCTGATTGTCATGATGATAACACCTCTGTGAACAAAAGTAGTTTGTTTATAGTAAGTGCGGCTGTGGTAGAACAGTGATGAGTGGGAAGTTCTACATTAAATGCCCCCATACATAAAATATTGAATGTACTTTGATTATTCGTTTTTGATTTAGACTATGCAGGTTGAATAACTTTTATTAACTGTAAAAAAAATGTTTTTTTTTTAAATAGAGCTGTATATGAATCCAGTAGATATTATTTTTTTTACTTCTTAATTGTTCAGGCTTACAATTCTCTGGCTGAAAGAGTGAGACAGATAGAGATTCGCTACACCACACCAGCTATTCTATTGGTGCTTATTCAGAACCAGGCAGATTGGGAGCCTAAATAGCCTTAAAACAACATAAGGGTCACTAAAGAACCAATGAGAAGGACTTTCATGCTCCCAAGTAATTTCTTGAAGGGTTTAAATGAAAAGACAACCCTGCTAAGTAGCCCCCTTCTTTTCAGCAGTGACAAATGGCCAGTCATCTTCAGTGGACACACCTGTTACTGGAAACACTCCACATTATACACGTTGAGAGTGGCCTTGTTAAGATCAGATTCCCCTCAAAGGTTCCGCACAATAGATATGCATGCTAACAATGCTGCTGGCCCAGAGCTAAAAGCTCTGCGTCAAAGCAGGGCTTGTGCCGGGCAAGACTGGGGGCTGCAATTGAAAATACATTTCAGTTGAATAAGGGGCATTGGCTGCATCAGAGGAGCTGCTGCCCCCTCATAGAACAAAAGCAGTTGTGGGGATAAGTTATTGACTCCAGTGACAGGGTGAATGCAGTTCATTATGTTTGCCAGTTCTTGTGCACTCTGAGTCTGTCTGGGGTCTGAATTAGGTGGCAGGTGCAGCAGCCATTGCCTCTCTGCCCCAGGGGAATGCCTGTCATCAGCTGATTTCATAGACAAATAATTATCCCATATAGCCAAAACAGAAAGCATATTTCCATCATAAGCACATTTTGCCACAGCCATTAGTGGCTGAGCTCATTTGCATGTTAATTGTGCAGTTAGAGAGGTCTATGTTGACGTTTCCCTTCCTCACATTTTGATTGGAGGGGAAATGGAACTAGGAAATGTTTTCCATGCTTGTTCAATTGTTGGTTGGTTATAATATCTTGTTTACACAATTTGGAGGATTGGTGGATTTGTAAAAGGATCAGTCTATAATTCTCCCAGAGCCTGTCAGCATCACAAAAAAATATAACTGTGTTGCATAGTCATATTTAGAAATGTCCATGCTTTCTGACAGAAATGTAACTCAAGTATAAACTACTGCCATATTTACATTTACATTGCACAAGCTAATGTAGCGAGAGTTTGGGACGATAAGGTTCTATCTGCAATTATACAATGGGTGGGTCTAATCCTGAATGTTTATTGGTTAAGAGCGCATTCCAGCCAGTGTCTATTCCACAAGTTACCACCGGCTAAATCTGACGTTAAAATGTCTATTTACTCACTTCCATTTGACTGCGCAATCCACTGTCTCATCAACCCAGCTAGGCAAATTATAAACTTGATCTAATGTAGCGAGTGCTTGGGACTATAAGTTTCTATCTGCAAAAAAAGATGACTCTGAGATAATTGGGTTTAATGTTCCGAACCCTCATTGGTTTGAATGGTGTCAACAATTTTGATCTTCAATTCTTTTGAACTTAACAACAGCAATTAAGATGTATAGGTAGAGAACATGGAACAGAACAAGGCTATGTAAAGAACTCTATTTTGACAAATGCAGATATCACCTTATGGTTCCAAGCTCACGATAGGGCCTAGCAATTCTGGGTGACTCATTACTTGCATTTATCTGATTAATGGAGAATTATGTTTATGATAGATGTTATTGATATATTGATACCTTTTCAGACAAATAACGGATTATGCCAGACGTCTGAGGCATTTTCAACTGCAAAATGGGGGAGATCATCTCACTCAAGTCCATGGAACCAGTCAACCAGACACCTGCTAGAATAGCAGGCTGTTTACACACTTCCAACACAACATCCAAGTCGGCTTTGGTGTCAGTTTTGTGTAAATACAGAAGAGAGAGAAATCAAGCTACCGTTTCTGTGAGCAGTAATGTCCTCCCACAGTGTCTGACAGATGGCGTTCACTAGTTGGCCATAAATGGCTGTCACAGAGTGTTTGTCTGTCTGCCAGTAGCCTATGGTTAAGGGACTCCCTGGGAGAATGTTACTGTCCTGACACCGCTGAAAACGAACTGTCCTTGATTGTCAACCACAGACAACCATGGCCCTCGCGCCACCCCAACCTTCTGGCCAGAAAGGCTAGGTTGGGGGAGCAGGTGCAGAGAGGAGAGATATATCTATTTAAATCATAGGCTACCACATGCTTCAAATCTGCCCTGAATAAAGCCACTCTCCATGATGATATTGGGGACATGTTCAACATAAAACAAGATTTTTGTACTGTCTGTGTTCAATAAAGGGAATCAACAGGAGAGTCTTTGCTGAGTGATTACCTGTAATTTCCCAAGGTTTATTACCCAGAATAAAAATATAGATTTCCTCTTGTCCTTTTCAGCAAAGGATCATAGTTGTAAGTATAGAGGGGCTCATTTCCAATGATCATAGGACACAACATGACTCATGATCACCTGAGTATCTGATGCCTGTATCAATAGAGACAATCAAAATAGTGTATTCATGCACATCAAACAGAACTTTGTTTGTTGAAAGCATTTCCTCATTATCATAGTCTTGGACATTAGTGAGACAGAGCGTTTAGTCGCAGTGATCCATCATGTGTGTGTGTAGGGTGAATCTTAGTAGACAGAAGGTGGGGGGACATTCCCCAGAGAGGGGGAAAGGAGGGAGAAGGGTTAAAGGGGTAGAGGGGGTGCCCGTGGGCGGTGGTCTGTGTGCCAGCTCCTAGCCTGGCAGAGGGCACTGTGGCTTGGCCCCACTCAGCAGGAAGTTGCTGTGTGACAAAGTGAAACATGGACGTGTGAGGAGCAAGCCATCACTGTGTCCCAGACCACAGAAGTTAAACGGACACGGCAGATACAAAGAAGCCGATACATTTTCAATGTGGGGAAAATAAATTGAATAAATTCATTTGAATTTATGAGACTAAAATGAATCAGAACTTTTGAATCAATGACGATTTTAACCTTTTGAGCGTCTCCTACTAGATCTAGGGTCCACCATTTCCAAAATCTTAAATCTAAAGTAAGCTTGCTTACAGCACTGGAAGACTGGGGAGTATGACATGCTCAGTAATCCCTCAAATCTCCTGCACAAGTCGACTATCAGCTAAGACATCCTCATTGGGGCTGGGGACCACAGGTACCCTTAAGACACACAGATTTTTTAAAATGAATTTGCTCCCTAGAAGGGATATGATTTCAAAATACATCAGATTGAACAGAATTGATACAATGAATAGTTAATCACACACACACAAAGGCTAGTCTGGACCACTAATTAGGGGCCGAATGGCAGTGTCCTCTTGTAGCTCCTTCAGCTGACACATCTCATTGGCTTCTATAATGGGGAAGCTGTTTAGCAGGGAGACGGCTGATGCGCTGACAGCTTGGCAAAATGTGCTTGCCTTAGCGCCACATGATGCTTATGGAAATGAGGAGGATGCAGATGGGACCGCGAGGGCCCGTGATCAAACTACATAGACTTGATGGGAGTTTACCGCGTGTGGACAGTTAAGGTATGGTGAGATTCAGGTAAGGGAGAAGACGCTGTCGGCTCAGTCGTGGCTCTATCCAACAGACAGAGTTTATTTAATAGCAGCCATGCGCCAACACCACAGTCCCTCCTTACCCTCATCTCACTTAACTCCATCTCACAAGTCTCTTGGCAGAGCGGCAGTTGGCAAGCCTCACCAAAGTAATCATGTGCCAAAGTGAGTCCGTCACAGTTGGTGATTTTGATCAATTTCAACTTAAACAACGGACAGACAGCTTGCCGCAACAAACAAACATGTAAATATATGTCAACACATTTGTATGAGTTGGAAGGGCTGCTTTTAAAGGGGAAGACACTAGATTGATACCAACAGCCACTTTATCAGATGATAACTACGATCTAAAGGACAGTGTATTGAATATAAAGTGGATCCGCCTTCATCCAGAGTGCACACTGTTGGGAGAGAGGAACCACACAGCCCATGCATCCCTATAAATCCTAAATGTTGAATGGAGAGCTAGGAGCAGTGAATAGATCTAATTATAGGCAGGAATTAACAGTGGTATGAAAACAGAAGCGACAGCACCAGTGGTCTGCCTGCAGCATGGCAACGAGAGCCCTGACGTCTGGATGGGCCAGTCATCATATGGACAAATCACAACTGATCTGGGAATGTAATGGCTGCCAGATGTTAGCGCTTTGTACCAAATGGCTCTCCTGGGAGCTCACCTAATCTGTGAGGAGACATCACATGGGGGGGATGTAGCGTATGTTTGTGTGTGTGTGTTTGTGTGAGAGAGAGAGGGAGAGAGAGAGAGAGAGAGAGAGAGAGAGAGAGAGAGAGAGAGAGAGAGAGAGAGAGAGAGAGAGCGAGAGAGAGAAAATAAAACAGAGAGAAAGAAAGAGAAAAAGGGAAAGCTATGGAGTAAGTAGAGTTAAGAGTGCTAGAAGCCTACTTAGCAAATGTGAAAGTCTTCCCACACCAACTTTTACTTTTACAGAGGAAAACCTTTACTAGACATTCTCTAATCTGAATTCACAACCAAGAGTTGAACAATAAAGACAAGGGGATGTTTACCAGCCGTCAAGCCCCGCTATGTTCCTAAGCTGTAGTTTTGTTTATTGAGCCCTGTGGACGGGTAGTACAGCAGTCAGTATGGTTACAGCATGGCACTCTCATTGTCTTCCATCTCACAGCAATGAGAGATGTTATAGTATGGGTGGAATTAGCTCGCTGCCTCAATCTAACCTGCTATGGTAAAGGCAGCAGATGTTGGCTGATAGGTGTTGGATGCTGTGATGGAATCCAGCAGCTGGTCACCATGACAGTCCCAATCAGGGAGGATAGTGACACACTGCTATAAAAAGGCCCCGATCCAAGCATTTGGTATGTAAAGTGTCACTTTATTTGTAGGTGGACATGCATTATGCCCACATTACCATCTGACTCAACTATGAGTACTAGTCTAGGAGATTATTCAATCTAGAAGATTTGGATGTTTCATAAATATGTGTCCTTGAGTTGTTTTGACCTGCAAGAGTGACTACAAAACACATGCATGATGGCACAGCCTGGTTTGGATAGGAAGTCATCAGTAACTGGTGAGAGGGTATTCATCGACACACTTGCATTTCAACTTGGTTGTTTTGGTCCCCCTCTCAGGCCTGTTGAGAGGGCTCACCATGCAGCACCCTCTCTCCACAAGCAGAGGATATGCGACAAGGTGTCCACTGTCACTTTCTGACAAGGGGGACTCCAAGCTTCCAATGTCCTGCGATGCCTCATCACTCAAACCTCTCATCCGTTCTGAGCCATTGGTCTGTCAGAAAGGAACTCCCCCATCTGTCCCTATCCCTGTCACTCAGGGGGCAGGACACAGCCTGATTATCCCATTAGAAAGTCATTAAGTAGCCTTAAATGTAAAACACCATCTCCACTGGATCCTAATGTTATTGGAAGCTGCATGTGAATACATGCTCCAGACCCCATGGTGATGCAGGCTCAGCCTGAGGAAGCTCTGTGCAGTTCTGTCACCACTCCAGACAATGAGCCAAAATGGCACACTTCTCTCTTGTGTTGTTGGTCTGCTGAGCTTTAATACCACTTCACACATCTGCCACACAGGACACTACAGCATGTCACTTCCTTTTTAACAGCCAGGCTCAGTGGATAGACTCAATGAGCAAATACAGATGTAGGATCTTAATTTGAGCCAGTTTGCTATTCCTGCTGCAACAGAAAATTATAATTCTTATGTGGATTATAATGTGGATTATAATTAAAGGATTTTGTAGGGTTGATACATATTTTGTAAAGGGAAAATCAAGTCTGAAATGTCAAAGTGGAAATCACAAACTTCAGACGCCTATTTAAACCTCAAATACACTACAAGTTCTCCTGCAACATGGTGATCAAATTAAGATCCTACATCTATAGAGATGCTTGCAGTATGCTCAGGTAATCAAATGAGCTGGGCAGCTATGTGTTGAAATATTTTTGCTTTAGCTAGTTTTCTTTTCAGAAAAGTTCTACATTTATGAGCCGATTTCATTTACTTGTTTCCATGGCGGCGCATTTTAAACTGCCACTTTATAATTATACTTACTCAGACAATTCCATCTAAATCTCAAAATATACAGTACATCTATATAGTGCCTGTATGAATGTATTGTGTCAGTCTGTTCGGACACAATACACGAAGAAGCAACACAAAGTGACTGACAATGACAGTTGACCAATAATAGACACCGATTAAACCAAATGGGATGAGCCTGGCTGGGGCGTAAGGCAACAGCTTGGAACATCTCTCGAAAGACAGGAAGGCTAGGTGACACGAGGCACCACTGTCACTTTCTGACAGGGAAGACCAGCAGTCATCTAAAGGACTGTCATAATTCACCTCCTCACATCCAACCTGATCAATCAGTCAATCAGAGAGAGAGACCAATTCCACCCTCTCCATCTGTCTTTATCCAGGCAGAGAAAAGAACATGATTTCCCTATTAGCAGCTCATTAAAGGTAGGGACACAGTTTCCACTCTCTCCAGATCACATTGTTAAGAGGGCCATTTGAATACCTGCGTGGGTCTTTGTTCCTGAGCCCTGGCCCAGGGAGCTCCTATGTTATGCACAGGGCTGCTGTGGTCTTAGATGGGGATGATCCAGGCTCATCCATCTCCTACTGTCAATGTGGTCACCTCCTAGAGAGATCAGTGCCCCTCCCAGAGACTGCACACACACACGATTGTCAGTAGCTTGAATCTGATGGAGAGGGGGCTATGAGGACAAGACTGCTGCCACACCCTCCCGCCCCCCACTGCTGTCTTGAAACATTCATGGATGAATTGTTCACACTTTAAACACTATTATAATTGTGTGGTGATGTGAACTCTGCTGCACCATCACCATCGAAGTCACTACTCAAAATGCCTTCTCCATTGCGCCAAACCCAACTGGAACTCTCAACAAACCGTGTTATGATTGTAGCGCTTGCGTATGAGTGCACACATACATTTCTGCTGCTACTGTAGTTACATTTCTAGGACAACTTATTAACAAATATCATTGTTATTCCAACCTGTGTTTGTTGTTCGCCATCTCGTGTTGTGTTGTGCTGTTCATTATGTTGTGTTCACTTTTTATATCTAGATAAAAACCTGCAACCTTTACCATATCCCCTTCTCTTTATACCTCCTTCTCTTTATACTGTCTTCTCTTTATACCTCCTTCTCTTTATACCTCCTTCTCTTTATACCTCCTTCTCTTTATACCTCCTTCTCTTTATACAGACTTCTCTTTATACCTCCTTCTCTTTATACCTCCTTCTCTTTATACAGACTTCTCTTTATACCTCCTTCTCTTTATACAGCCTTCTCTTTATACCTCCTTCTTTATACCGCCTACTTCATACAGTCTACTTTATACAGCCTTGTTTTTATACCTCCTTCTCTTTATACGGCCTCCTCTTTATACGGCCTTCTCTTTATACTGCCTTCTTTATACCGCCTACTTCATACAGTCTACTTTATACAGCCTTGTTTTTATATCGCCTTCTCTTCAGACCGCCTTCTCTTCAGACCGCCTTTTCTTCAGACCACCTTCTCTTTATACAGCCTTCTCTTTATACCTACTTCTCTTCATACCTCCTTCTCTTCAGACAGCCTTCTCTTCAGACCGCCTTCTCTTCAAACCGCCTTCTCTTCAAACCGCCTTCTCTTCAGACCGCCTTCTCTTCAGACCGCCTTCTCTTCAGACCGCCTTCTCTTCAGACCGCCTTCTCTTCAGACCGCCTTCTCTTCAGACCGCCTTCTCTTCAGACCGCCTTCTCTTTATACAGCCTTCTCTTCAGACCGCCTTCTCTTTATACCTCCTTCTCTTCAGACCGCCTTCTCTTTATACCTCCTTCTCTTCAAACCGCCTTCTCTTCAGACCGCCTTCTCTTCAGACCGCCTTCTCTTCAGACCGCCTTCTCTTTATACAGCCTTCTCTTCAGACCGCCTTCTCTTCAGACCGCCTTCTCTTCAGACCGCCTTCTCTTCAGACCGCCTTCTCTTCAGACCGACTTCTCTTTATACCTCCTTCTCTTTATACATCCTTCTCTTCAGACCGCCTTCTCTTCAGACCACCTTCTCTTTAAACCGCCTTCTCTTTATACATCCTTCTCTTCAGACCGCCTTCTCTTCAGACCACCTTCTCTTTAGACCGCCTTCTCTTTATACCGCCTTCTCTTCAGACCGCCTTTTCTTCAGACCGCCTTCTCTTTATACAGCCTTCTCTTCAGACCGCCTTCTCTTTATACCTCCTTCTCTTCAGACCGCCTTCTCTTTATACCTCCTTCTCTTCAAACCGCCTTCTCTTCAGACCGCCTTCTCTTCAGACCGCCTTCTCTTCAGACCGCCTTCTCTTTATACAGCCTTCTCTTCAGACCGCCTTCTCTTCAGACCGCCTTCTCTTCAGACCGCCTTCTCTTCAGACCGCCTTCTCTTCAGACCGACTTCTCTTTATACCTCCTTCTCTTTATACATCCTTCTCTTCAGACCGCCTTCTCTTCAGACCACCTTCTCTTTAAACCGCCTTCTCTTTATACATCCTTCTCTTCAGACCGCCTTCTCTTCAGACCACCTTCTCTTTAGACCGCCTTCTCTTTATACCGCCTTCTCTTCAGACCGCCTTTTCTTCAGACCGCCTTCTCTTTATACAGCCTTCTCTTCAGACCGCCTTCTCTTTATACCTCCTTCTCTTCAGACCGCCTTCTCTTTATACCTCCTTCTCTTCAAACCGCCTTCTCTTCAGACCGCCTTCTCTTCAGACCGCCTTCTCTTCAGACCGCCTTCTCTTTATACCGCCTTCTCTTCAGACCGCCTTTTCTTCAGACCACCTTCTCTTTATACAGCCTTCTCTTCAGACCGCCTTCTCTTTATACCTCCTTCTCTTCAGACCGCCTTCTCTTTATACCTCCTTCTCTTCAGACCGCATTCTCTTCAGACAGCCTTCTCTTCAGACCGCCTTCTCTTCAGACCGCCTTCTCTTTATACAGCCTTCTCTTCAGACCGCCTTCTCTTCAGACCGCCTTCTCTTCAGACCGCCTTCTCTTCAGACCGCCTTCTCTTCAGACCGCCTTCTCTTCAGACCGACTTCTCTTTATACCTCCTTCTCTTTATACATCCTTCTCTTCAGACCGCCTTCTCTTCAGACCACCTTCTCTTTAAACCGCCTTCTCTTTATACATCCTTCTCTTCAGACCGCCTTCTCTTCAGACCACCTTCTCTTTAGACCGCCTTCTCTTTATACCGCCTTCTCTTCAGACCGCCTTTTCTTCAGACCACCTTCTCTTTATACAGCCTTCTCTTCAGACCGCCTTCTCTTTATACCTCCTTCTCTTCAGACCGCCTTCTCTTTATACCTCCTTCTCTTCAGACCGCCTTCTCTTTATACCTCCTTCTCTTCAGACCGCCTTCTCTTCAGACCGCCTTCTCTTCAGACTGCCTTCTCTTTATACCTCCTTCTCATCAGACCGCCTTCTCTTCAGACCGCCTTCTCTTCAGACCGCCTTCTCTTTAGACCGCCTTCTCTTCAGACCGCCTTCTCTTCAGACCGCCTTCTCTTCAGACCGCCTTCTCTTCAGACCGCCTTCTCTTCAGACCGCCTTCTCTTTAGACCGCCTTCTCTTCAGACCGCCTTCTCTTCAGACCGCCTTCTCTTTATATCTCCTTCTCTTCAGACCGCCTTCTCTTTATATCTCCTTCTCTTCAGACCGCCTTCTCTTCAGACCGCCTTCTCTTTATATCTCCTTCTCTTCAGACCGCCTTCTCTTTATATCTCCTTCTCTTCAGACCGACTTCTCTTTATACCTCCTTCTCTTCAGACCGCCTTCTCTTTATACCTCCTTCTCTTCAGACCGCCTTCTCTTCAGACCGCCTTCTCTTCAGACCGCCTTTTCTTTATACCTCCTTCTCTTTAGACCGCCTTCTCTTTATATCTCCTTCTCTTCAGACCGCCTTCTCTTTATATCTCCTTCTCTTCAGACCGCCTTCTCTTTATATCTCCTTCTCTTCAGACCGCCTTCTCTTCAGACCGATTTCTCTTTATACCTCCTTTTCTTCAGACCGCCTTCTCTTCAGACCGCCTTCTCTTTATACCTCCTTCTCTTCAGACCGCCTTCTCTTCAGACCGCCTTCTCTTTATATCTCCTTCTCTTCAGACCGCCTTCTCTTCAGACCGCCTTCTCTTCAGACCGCCTTCTCTTCAGACCGCCTTCTCTTTATACCTCCTTCTCTTTATACAGCCTTCTCTTTACACTGCCTTTTCTTTAGACTGACTAGTTCATACAGTCTACTTCATACTGCCTTCTCTTTATACCGTCTTCTTTATACCTGAAAGGCGTAGGGGGTAGAAATCGCAATGTAGTTAACTTAAAGTGGGCAGCATAACCCTTTTGCCACAATTTAAATAGCATGACATTTTCTTAGGAATGATTTCTGAAACAACATTACAGTAAAGGCCTTTAAAGGGTTTCTAAAGGCTCATTCAGCTTTTAGAGTTACAGTTGGTTTAAGACCAAGTATTTTGAGAAAAGTGATACTTTGCCTTCACTTTCACTGGCATGTTCTTGACCAGTGTCCAGGCCATCTGTTGTGTTGTCTGAGCTGAGACGTGTGTTAGCAGTGCTTGGATTGTAACATTACTGGGCTGACCATGAAGTCATGTTTGCAGATGGTAAAGAAATACTGATTATGACTCTATTGTCACAGTAACAGTGGGAAAATATCCCACAATCTGGCAGATCAAAATAAACACATTCATATATGGGAGCGAAGTCATCTGGAGAACATAGAGACCCTGAGTAGGAATGGATTATCATTGACATCTGTATAAAAGAATGTGTGTGATAAATACAAGTCTTCTGAGGCTTTGTGTTTGTGTTTGTGTGTGTGTGTGTATTTTATTCAGTATTGTATTCAGTAAAGCACTTTTGAGCAATGCTGGAATATTGGAGAATATTATTTGTTGTATCAATATTGACAATTGCTTGTCAGAATTTATTTCAAGTTGTCAAAAACACACGGAAGACATTCTGACACAGATAAAGAAAAGCACTGATTAAAAGCACTTTTTTTCCCCCAATGTCACACATCTAACAAATAACATACTGCACACAAAAAATGTTTTAAAAAGTACTATAACATATTTCTGATTTATGAATAAAGAACAACTATTGCAAGCCTGGGGGTCAGAATAAAGCGGAGGACACCTTCTTCCTTTTTCCTCTGGACCCATGTTGTGCTGCGGCTGCACAGCCATTGTGTGCCACTCAGCAGTGTCATGAGACAATCATCAAAGCCCTGCAGCGGCCCATCGCCCTGCCTGCTCCTCTCTCTCAGCCTGGCCTCCAGGCTGCAGGCGCCAGGCCCGGCTCACCACTGAAAGCTCCCACCCCAAATTCTGAAGGGTGTGAAATCAGCATGATTAATAATTACAATTATTTGCAAATGTGCCAGCTGCTCTTGAGCAGTGGGTACCTTTGATTTATGGTGGCGTAAACGCTTCTATCCATTGTGTTCCGGAGGATGGAAGGGGAAAGAGGAGAGGGAGGGGAGATTCTTTTGGACGTCCGCCCTGAAAATATGATTTTATCTTCCGTACCCCCTTCCTGTCCCCCCTCCACCCCACCCGTCCATACCCCTTACCTATTCCAAAGTCCAGAGTGGCTTTTCTTCAGATCTCAGAGGACAAAACCTCTTCCACACGGGGCCTCATAGGCGACTGGGGCCAGGAGCGCTGTTATCATTGTCTGCAGGGTTCTTTGATCCAGATCTGCCTGCCGCCCAACAATGACAGATTCTTTATGCTTCAGAACCGATTTCAATATGAAGCAGACCATTTTTCTAAAATAATATTGCTTAAAGAACCTGTATGACGCAGATGTCCAGAGTAAGGGGATTAAAAATACATTTTAGGTGACATTTTAACTACTGTAGATCCACATTGTTGATAAACATTAGGGCTGGGAATTGCCAGGGACCTCATATGTATTGTGATTCGATACTATGATTTTATTGAGGTTCGAGGTTCCAAACATATTGCTCACGATTTGGCTGCTGCAGAGGAACAAGAGAGACACATGAGAAAATGAGTTTTGATCAGTCATGAAAATTAAAGTACTGAAAACAAATTAAAAAGCTATGAAGGAAAAATACTGGAGTTTTGGTGCAGGTACAGCCAACTAGAGCCAAAATAATATTGCGATATTGTCAAAAGAATACGATATATCGTCAAAAATAATATCCCATATGTAACTGTATCAGTTTTTCCCCCCATCACTAATAAACATGTCTGTGTTTGAGAGCAGGTTCCCATCACAATGCGTCATAGCCATAGTGGCCACTGAACCGATGCCAGTTTTCCCATGCAGCGTTATCTCAGTATGCCTGTTTGGCTCCAGACCCAGAGGAAATCAGGCTGCACTCTGGCAGGCCGAGAGGGCCCGGTGATGTGTCCATCAGTGGCGGGACGATGCACTGAATTAACACACTCATTAATCACCATCAACACAGCATTAGTCCTGATCATCTCCAAGAAGAGAGAACCTGACAGCGAGTGGCCACGAACCTGTCCAAAACCTAATTCGATTACTGTCCCACCAGCATCTGGGTCTTTTCGAGGGGGTTTGGTTGTGATGAAATGAAAAAGACAAGCCGTTCATGCGTATAATAGACATCTAAATAATCTTCATGCAGAGACCTGTGCCGAGTCGACAGGAGTTGCATGGTCACAAAGTTTTCGGATCAGGTGATGAGAATCATCATAGGATTAAACAATCTTGAATCTGTAAATCATTGTGATATATGTAGGGTTTGCGGGAGTGTGTAGTGGGGATTGCTTTATCAGTGACTAGAGTAACAGACGGAATCAGCACAGCCCCTACGAGCATTCTACAGTATGTACAACGCCTATAGGCAGCCAGGCAGTGACAGGTCATAGCCAGCAGAAGCCGCTGCCCAGAAGGCACTTAAGACCTTGCTGTAGCCGCACTGTAGCAGCCTGAGGCGAGGGGAGGCTGCCAGTCAAACAGCTCCGACTTGCAAGCGGCCCTATTCTACCTGACATCCCTCTGCAGATGGACCAGTCCCCCAGGTAGAGGCCCGCTAAACATGCCATTAATCATTGCATAAACCCAGCCCAGAGGGAGGACCTCAGGTTAGCCATCATTTGGAAATAAATTGGGTGAAAAATAGCTCTGGCAGTCTGAGGACTGTGTAAGGCTGTCCCTGGAGGGACCCTGCTAAGTGTGGAAACAGCCTTATCCAAGTCACTAAGTAATCTGTCAGTTAGTTAAAGACATCATCATTCATTTGGCCTAATAGGGCTGCAAGTGATGACAATATCGTCTGTTTGCTTTCAGCTTTTGTTATTCATCTTCTTTATTTGACTGCTTACATGCCTCTGATGAAATGCTTTAGGATGCTACGTGCCTCTGAGGAAATGCTTTAGGATGCTACGTGCCTCTGAGGAAATGCTTTAGGATGCTACGTTCCTCTGATGAAATGCTTTAGGATGCTACGTTCCTCTGATGAAATGCTTTAGGATGCTACGTTCCTCTGATGAAATGCTTTAGGATGCTACATGCCTCTGATGAAATGCTTTAGGATGCTACGTGCCTCTGATGAAATGCTTTAGGATGCTACGTTCCTCTGATGAAATGCTTTAGGATGCTACGTGCCTCTGAGGAAATGCTTTAGGATGCTACGTTCCTCTGATGAAATGCTTTAGGATGCTACGTGCCTCTGATGAAATGCTTTAGGATGCTACGTGCCTCTGATGAAATGCTTTAGGATGCTACGTGCCTCTGATGAAATGCTTTAGGATGCTACGTTCCTCTGATGAAATGCTTTAGGATGCTACGTTCCTCTGATGAAATACTTTAGGATGCTACGTTTCTCTGATGAAATGCTTTAGGATGCTACGTTCCTCTGAGGAAATGCTTTAGGATGCTACGTTCCTCTGATGAAATGCTTTAGGATGCTACGTGCCTCTGATGAAATGATTTAAGATGCTACGTTTCTCTGATGAAATGCTATCAGATGCTACAGATTTTTTATTTAACTAGGCAAGGCAGTTAAGAACAAATTCTGATTTACAATGACAGCCTATGAACAGTGGGTTAACTGCCTTGTTCAGGGGCAGAACAACAGATTTTTACTTTGTCAGCTCTGGGTTTTGATCTAGCAACCATTTTGGTTACTGGCCCAACACTCTAACCACTAGGCTACCAGCTTTGAGGGTCATTTGGAAACGAGGACAGTAGGAGAGGGAATTTTCAAATCCATGTGCTGTCAGAAAAAGGTTAGGCAAAGGTCAACATGCAACTAAACCATTCTACTAGAGCTACACTGGTAAATATATGAAATAATTTGGAGTCAAACCATAGCCTCAGATGATTAAAAAACAAAGATGGACTATGTTTTTAGTGAGGGGAGGAAATCTTATAAACACATGAACACATTGACTGACATGGTGACAGAGACCGTTGATGCTGAAATTAACTGGTAATTCATTTATAATTCCAACAACTGTCAAAAGATACACTGAACATAATGTCATAATAATATCAGAGTAACTAAAGAATTTCTGAAATGGTCTTTAATGGTCTCAAATCTATCCTTAAGGCCAGTCCAGTCATGATTGTACGCATTGTCACCTTCATGGTCACCTCTGGGGTGACGGCAGCGAGCGTTCCCGTCTGTTCTCCATGCAACGGATTAGAGGAGCATGTAGCAGAGCTGTCTACTGCAAGATGATTTATGACTGCTGGGACACTGCCTTCCACTGACTGCTTCAGCTGTATTGACACTATAGTTATTGTCAGCAGTGACAGTCCACAAAGCCTCAGGCCAGGGCAGGAGTACACGGTCATATCAGAGCCTCTGACGATGCAGTACATTTAATATTAGTCCACTTGAAACAAAGCAGGTCCATGCATGGAACTGCTTGGGTAAAATATGTAATTAATCTAGCCTGTTTCTTAGCTTAATTCGGTGACAACAATATTGGGAAAAGTTTGTGATTGGCATGTGACTAGAGGGATTCCAAGTCTTTGCAAAACATTTGCCTTTGATATTATACTGTGGACTATGGTCCCAATTCATGAGAGCAACAGCTTGTGGGGGTGTGCATTTAACAATTCTGATACAGTATTAACATTCTTAGTGAGCCCCTCTGCAATTGATTGAATTGTGGCCTACTGTAGGTTTCTACTGAGGCAAACCAAACTTGCTATAGCTACTCTTGCGCTTAATTAAGGGTGGCAGATAGCCTAGTGGGCTGAGCATTGGGCCATTAACTGCAAGATTGCTGTTTCAAATTCTAACAAAAATCTGTTGATGTCCCCTTGATCACATCAACAGAGGGTGCTGTACTACTATGTCTGACCCTGTAAAACAACACATTTCACTGCACCTATCCGGCTGGTGTATGTGATAAACCATTTTGTTTTAATACACTAATCACAATCCAGACTCCCAACCAGCACTGTTCCCACAGAGTAGCTGCATGGCCTAAATATTTAGAACCCTCTTCCCGAAAGTTAAACAACTGAACCTTCTGCGAATGTGGGGGATTCCCTTCTTTATGCACAATTTGGCTGCAAATTCAGACATTTTGGCTGCCCAGAGGTGGAACAAGCTACTCTGGTGAATTTCAGTCATGTGCTGTTTGTCAAATTATGCTGTGTTGTATGATCATTTAGATGCAAAATAACAGTTGTAGCCTATGTTACTTGTGGTTAAAATTCAGATTGTCTGCCCCATTGCAAGTGTAGACTGCATCTTGCTAGTTTGTGTTGCAATATCCTTAGTTATAACAGATAGATAAGGTTATTGGTTATTCAACTGGTGGCCCAGATCCGGCCCCTTTATTAAACTGAAATAAAAATATAAACACAACATGTAAAGTGTTGGTCCATTGTTTCATGAGCTGAAATAAAAGATCCCAGAAATGTCCATACCCACAAAAAGCGTATTTCTCAAATATTTTTGGTTTACATCCCTGTTAGTGAGCATTTCTCCTTTGCCAAGATAATTCATCCACCTGACAGGTGTGGCATATCAAGAACCTGATTAAACAGCATGATTATTACACAGGTGCACCTTGTGCTGGGGACACTTTTTTTGTTGCCGTTTTGTCACACAACACATTGCCACAGATGTCTAATGTTTTGAGGGAGTGTGTAACTGCCATGCTAACTGCAGTAATGTCCACCAGAATTGTTGCCAGAATTGTTGCCAGAAAATGTCATGTTAATTTTTCTACCATAAGCCGCCTCCAACATCGTTTCAGAGGCCGGTTGGCAGTACGTCCAACCGGCCTCAACCACAGATCACATGTAACCACGCCAGCCCAGGACCCACACATCTGGCATCTTCACCTGCGGGATTGTCTGAGACCAGTCACCCGGACAGCTGATGAAACAGAAGTATTTCTGTCTGTAATAAAGCCCTTTTGTGTGGAAAAACTCTTTGGCTGGGCCTGGCTCCCAGGTGCGTGGGCCTATGGCTGCGCCCCTGACCAGTCATGTGAAATCCATAGATTAGGGCCTATTGAATTCATTTCAATTGACTAATTTCCTTATATGAAATATAAGTCAGTGAAATCGTTTAAATTGCTGCATGTTGAGTTTATATTTTTGTTCAGTATAATTTAGACTGGCCCTTTGATCAATTCTGAACATGAATAAAATATCTGCTAAAGTTGTAATAGTAGAATGCACAAGGTGCAATTTCAAAATTGGGTAGTGCATCATCAGTTCCTCTTGTCATGTCAGTCATTGCATACCTTAGAGAGCTATCTATAACGTGTAAGAAATACCCAGATCAACTAGCCCATGTCAGCTATTGTTTTTTTAGCCAGGTTTATATTAAGATTAGATTAATTTTAGATTAATATTAATATTAGCCTTTTGATTACAATGAAGAGCAAGATGTGCCGCTTTGTTCTGAGCCAGCTGCAGCTTAACTAGATCATTCTTTGCAGGACTTGACCATATGATTGGACAATAATCAAGATTAGATAAAACTAGAGCCTACAGGACTTGCTTTGTGGTGTCAAAAATGCAGAGCATCTCTTAATTACGGACAGATCTTTACAACCATTGAATCTATATGTTTTGACCATGACAGTTTACAATCTAAGCTAACACCAAGTAATTTGGTCTCCTCAACTTGTTCAACAGCCACACCATTCATTACCAGATTCAACTGAGGTCTAGAACTTAAGGAATGATTTGTACCAAATACAATGCTCTTAGTTTTAGAGATGTGCGGGACCAGTTTATTACTGGCCACCCATTCCAAAACAGACTGCAACTCTTTGTTAGAGCTGCCCTGCAGTACACCACACTACATGTTTGACATTAGAGAAGCTTCCATTAAAGTTAAACCCTCTGAGTTCTATTAGATAGCTCTGAATCAACAACATGGCAGAGGTTGAAAAGCCACAATACATGCGTTTTCTCAACAACATGTTATGATCAATAATATCAAAGGCTGCACTGAAATCTAACAGTACAGCTCCCACAATCATCTTGTTATCAATTTATTTCAACCAATCATCAGACATTTGTTTCAGTGCACTACATGAGTTGAGTGCCCTTCTCTATAAGCATGCTGAAAGTCAGTTGTTTATTTGTTTACAAAGAAATACCATTGTAATTTGGTCAAACACAATTTTTTCCAACAATTTGCTAAGCGCTATCAGCAAGCTCCTGAGTGGCACAGTGGTCTAAGGTACTGCATCACAGTGCTTGAAGCGTCACTACAGACACCCTGGTTCGAATCCAGGCTGTATCACAACCGGCCATGATTGGAAGTACCATTGGCTTCCTTCCAGGCCTGAGGACAAAGACTTTCCTCTAGGCTCTAGGCTCAGATTAAAGATAGGAGAGGCTATAGAGTCAGTTACCATCCTCAGTAGCTTTCCATCTAAGTTGTCAATGCCAGGATGTTTGTCATTATTGATCGATAATGTTAACTTACATTATTCGTTTTTTTAATGCATGACTATGATGGCTTACTGTTTGTTGTTGGCATTTCCTACCTAAGTTTGCCACTTTGACAATGAAGTAATCATTAAAATAATTGGCAACATCAAATGGTTTTGTGATGAATAAGCCATCTGATTCGATGAAAGAGTTGAATTTGTCTTTCTGCCCATAATTTCATTTTTCCCCCATCATTCGTTATATCATTGATATTGGCTTCATAATACAGTTTGTTCTTCTTTTTGTTGAGTTTAGTCACATCATTTCTCAATTTGCAGTAAGTCAGCCAGTCAGGTGCATGTTTATCAATAATTGGAAGAAGAAATTTCATAAATTCATAAAGTCCAGCATCTGGATGCTCCTTATTAAACACAACAGACCCAAAAATATTTTGTACATCATCCACATAAGAGTCACAGCAAAATATTTAGTTTGATATCAAAATATTTAGTTTGATACACTATTTTAGGCCCAGCTGTTGGAACTTTGGTTTTCCTGGATATAGCCACTATACTATGATCACTGCATCCAATGGGCACGGATACAGCTTTAGAACAAAGTTCTACAGTATTAGTAAAAATGTGATCAACACATGTGGATGATCTTGTTCCTGTAGTGATTGTAAACACCCCGGTAAGTTGATTAACAACGTGAACCAGATTACAGGCACTTGTAACAGTGAGAAGCTTCCTCTTGAGATGACAGCTTGATGAAAACCAGTCAATATTCAGGTCCCAGAAGAAAGTATACCTCTCTGTTTACATCACACACACTATCAAGCATTTCACACATATTATTTAGATACTGACTTATCACTTGGTGACCCATAGCAACACCCCAAAAGAAAAGGCTTTAGATGTGTCAGGTGAACCTGCAACCACAACACTTCAATAACACTTGACATAAGATCTTCTCTAAGCATTACAGGGATATGGCTCTGAATATATACAGCAACACCTCCCCCACAAGCATTCCTGTCTCTTCTATAGATATTATATCATTGTATTGCTACTGCCGTATCATCAAATTAATTATCTAAGTGAGTCTCAGAAAGGACTAATATATTAATGTTATCTGATGTTAGCAAGTTATTGATTTCATGAACCTTATTTCTAAGGCTACATATATTAATATGGACTATTTTCATCCCTTTCCTGGGTAGTGTATCAGAGATAGAAATAATATGGAAGAGCAAACAAAGCAAGATAAAAAAGACTTTCAGCAGTACATTAATCAGTTGATGTGTGTAAGTGTGTGTGTGCTGCGGGGTTGAAGTTAGGAACCCATAGGTTTGTCTCTCTCATCCCTTCCAGGCTTCTGGGAGGGTGTACAATGAGCCTGTCATAGCGGACGTAAGCAATGTCCCCACGTGCTCTGGGAGCTTTCATGACTGGGATCAGTTATTTTCTCTCCTGGCGCACAGCTTCAGTATAGTCCTCTTTGAAGAAGATACAATTCATTTGGAAAGTATTCAGACCCCTTGACTTTTCCACATTTTGTTATGTTACAGCCTTATTCTAAAATTGATACAATTTAAATAAATTCCTCGCAATCTACACACAATAACCTGTAATGACAAAGTGAAAACAGGTTTAGAGACATTTGAGCAATTGTATTAAAAATAAAAAACAGAAATAACTTATTTATTTGGAGGGGCGTCAGGTAGCCTAGTGGTTAGTGCGTTGGACTTGTAACCGAAAGGTTGCAAGATCGAATCCCTGAGTTGACAAAGTAAAAATATGTCGTTCTTCCCCTGAACAAGGCAGTTAACCCACTGTTCCTAAGCCGTCATTGAAAATAACAGCTTAACTAACTAGGAATAACTTGACTAGTTAAATAAAGATAAAATAAAAAATAAATGTACATAGGTATTCAGACCCTTTGCTATGAGACTCAAAATTGAGCTCAGGTGCATCCTGTTTCCATTGATCATCCTTGAGATGTTTCTACAACATGATTGGAGTCCACCTGTGGTAAATTCAATTGATTGGACATGATTTGGAAAGGAACACAAGGTCTTGTGCATGTCAGAGCAAAAACCCAGGATTTGTCCGTAGAGCTACGAGACAGGATTGTGTCGAGGCACATATCTGGGGAAGGGTAACAAGAACACAGTGGCCTGCAGAGATATCATTCTAAAATGGAAGAACTTTGGAACCACTAAGATACTAAGAGCCTGGCCAAACAGAGCAATTGGGGTCGGGTCCTTGGTCGGGAAGGTGACCAAGAACCCAATGGTCACTCTGACAGAGCTCCACAGTTCCTCTGTGGAGATGGGAGAACCTTCCAGAAAGGTAACCATCTCTGCAGCACTCCTCCAATCAGGCTTTTATGCTAGAGTGGCCAGACGGAAGCCACTACTCAGTAAAAGACACATAACAGCACGCTTGCCAAAAGGCACCTCAGACCATCAGAAACAAGATTCTCTGGTCTCAAGAGGCTTGAATGCCAAGTGTCACGTCTGAAGGAAACCTGCCACCATCTCAACGGAAGCATGGTAGTGTCAGCATCTTGCTGTGGGGATGTTTTTGAGCGGTAGGGACTGGGAGACTATTCAGGATCGAGGGAAAGATGAACGGAGTACAGTACAGAGAGATCCTTGATGAAAACCTGCTCCAGAGTGCGCAGGACCTCAGACTAGGGTGAAGGTTCACCTTCCAACAGGACAATGACCCTAAGCACACAACCAAGACAACGCAAGCGTGGCTTCGGGACAAGTCTTTGAATGTCCTTGAGTGGCCTAGCCCGAGCCCGGACTTGAATCCGATCGAACATCTCTGGAGAGACCTGAAAATAGCTGTGCAGCTATGCTCCCCATCCAACCTGACAGAGCTTGATAGGATCTGCGTAGAAGAATGTGAAAAACTCCCCAAATACAGTATTGCCAAGTTTGTAGCGTCATACCCCAGAAGACTTGAGACTGTAACTGCTTGTTGAGCTTGTTTGGTTTGTTTAAAAGATCCTTCACCTATGATAGAGAGACACCACTGACCTCAACGGTACTCCTGCCGGCTTTGGTTTTTGTCACAGTAGCAACGTAGGCTACACTGTTACTCCTCATAGTTCCAGACAGGGCAGGTCACAGGGAAGATTGAAAACAAAAACAACAAACAGCAGGGATCTAGACAGCCACAAGCCTGAGACAATCCGCTGTCCCAGCCACAATGGTTAATGGTGTCGCGGGCTGTGTTCAAGCCCTCAAGAAACCCCCCCTAGCTTAATAAACGGCTCCTCTGACCCGGCCGGTCGGCAGGATCACTGGACATGCTGGATTTTCCCCAATGCTGGAAGAGGGGCCTGAGTGTTTCTGAAAGCTAAGATTCTCAGGAACACGTGCATACCGTACTCCTTAGAATGGACTGTGACAAAAAATGCACCTAATGACTGAGGAAAATCAATTCAAAGCATACTAGCATTAATTTGGCATTACCTGATTTGACATATATTTGGTGTTACTTATTGAGATGCTTAGTTTTCAGATGATTTTTAAATGATCTAATTACTTTTAAGAAGCTTTTAATAGTAACAAAAAACAATTGAAATAAATGGTGAGAGAGCATTGCGCCTTTTCCTTTTCAATGGTAACCACATTTTTTTGGATGCAACTTGACTCACGTTGGTTGTCTCTTATTATGTTTAGCAACATATAATAAGTAGCTAAATTGGTGTGCGTGCTTTGCTTTTTTTATACAATTTTTCCAAAGAATAATCGCATGTGGAAAATGTTCAGCCCCCCTGCAATGAACCTTTTATTATTATTATTATGATTTATTTTTACATCTGGCCCGCGTAAGGGTATAGCCCTGTTCTATATCCTAAATTAGCCTCCAAAATATTTTTGGAATGTTCATTCAAATAGCTTCTGGGTTTTTAGTTCAGCTGTTCAGAAATATGAGGCAGAGATGTAGGCTACATCATAGGTATAGTAATACATGCCCAGAGCGTGATTTGGTTGTTTAGTTCTGGTAAACAGGCATCCGGGGGTTGGCGGTACTCGGTCGCGCAGCCTCAGCCAAGATATTATATAGTTGACAGGTCTAGTAGTATTTCAACCACTTGAGAAGGTGCTTAAAATGAACAAAAGAGTAAATATGAATGTCCAGGTTACGATCCTTAAGACAAGTAGCCATCAGTATGCTTCCACGGCGCACTATGTAACAATAGGACTTAAAGGGAGAAGGCTTACACATTCCCTCTGATCTGCAGATATCCATTGTGGACTGGACTTTTGAATGAATAGGCTGCGGAGGAAGAGCATGGCCTTTGTTTGTCCCATATCTGTTTGTTCCCATTCCCACACAGTCAAGGGCACAACATGGGAGCTCATCAGTCACAGGGGTATCACTCTACCTGCCTGGCTTTGATGGCAACCTAAAAGAGGATTGGCCTGAGTCAATCTATCAACGTTGGCATGTGCTGACCTAACCTGGCTGTGTTTTAGTGAAGCCACAGTCCTTTCCCCATGAGGCTCAAATAATTATTAATCCACTGTGATTGTCCAGCAACTTTTTAGTCATTTAGGGTCATCAGGGAAAGGTCATCTGAGGGCGACACAGTGGGGATGAAACAATGTGGTGGTTTTTGGGGGAGAAAGTGGGGGTTTGGATGCCTCCCATAAACAGCTTTAGGCTGTCAACAAATGCTGGGTCAACAAATGCCAGTTTTCAGTCTGCTAACACTTGGGGACTGGTGAGTGTATATCATTGGCTCTCTATAGAATATTGTTCACCTCATGTACATTTTTGATTGAATTTATTTGCCCCCCCCCCCAAAAAACTATACTCTGCTACATTTTTTGTATTTAAAGTAAAACGATTACCAACTGCTTTATTGATAGAACTCCATCCATATCATCATGAATATCTTCTTTACAAAATGTTATGCTTCAGAAAATGCTTACAATATTTTTATCAGAACAATAATATTTAAATACATAAAAATTGTGGTAAAATATTTTAGTCACTAGTTCTATGGTGACAAAAAGTTGGAACATTTCAAAATTCATTGCAAACACTAACCAGGTTTCCATCCAACCTTTTTATCTGAGTAGTACATTCGTGACAGGCCTGATGTCCACAAATCAAAATACGCTAGACAAGGTGGGATTTTTTGTTGTCAGTAAAATGTATTATGCAAGAAATGTCACTGGAAATGCTTTTATGCACACATATTTATATAATAACCATCATATATTCTATGTGTGCGCTCTAGTCAACAGTGTGCAGATATGTCAATTTGATGGAAACACATCTCTGGTGGGAAAATGCGCATATTGTTTCTATGCAGATTTATGAATATTCGCATGAAAATCTGTCGCCAATTGTATGGAAATCTAGCTCATGACATCAAAGTCCCTTTAAAGCCAACGTTTACACAAGTTTCCCAAGGCCCTCAGAGGGACTTAACCTGGGAACCACAGGGATTTAGTATGTGGGAGCTTCCATATAAAACCCTCTACCTCAAATACAAGGCAATTTATGATGCACTCTCATTGTGGCCTAAGGAGGCTTTGTCTGGAACCATACAACACATATTCTAAAGATGTTTGGGTTCTGTAGTTCATAAATCTCCACCTCGCCTTTGCAGTGCCGTCTGAGAGCCTGCTCTATATCATATTCAGTTAGGTCTCAGTGCCACTTATGAATGGTCAGTCTGAGACTCAGACACTGGCGGGTGGTCTGCCACATGAGGGTTAAGTATGGTTCCGTCCAAAGAGCTCTCAGTACCCGCGGTTGTTAAAAAAATAAGTTATGTGGGCTTTATATCTTTTGGCAGTCAGAAAATTGACAATACTGGCGAAGTAACACATTGCTGCCCTAAGGCTGAACTTCATGCTTGAACAACATTGCTTCCAAGAAATGTATCAGACTGGTCATCAAAGCAAGGTAAGAATCTTCAAAAATGTAATTCATTGCATTCCTTTTAATCTAAGAATAGGGAAAAACAAAAAAAAGTTATCTAAACTTCACTGAAAAGACCAAGAGAGGTGCTTAAGTGTTGAGATTCATAATTTAACTGGTCGGTATAACTAACATTCAATTTAAGGGCTTTAAATAACCCTCAAACATCCAAGCAATATACATTTTTCAAATGACTACCAATGAAATAGCATTTTAAGTGAGACTGCCTGAATCTTGGCTTAGCCCCTGATTAAGAATGAGGCGAATATTAACATAATACAGTATTATATGATAGTGTAACCTGTGGATTTGTGAAGTAGTTGTCTCTACTGAGCTGATCGTATGCCGTCCTCGAAATCAATGCTTCTGGACTTCCTGACGGGCTTCCCCCAGGTGGTGAGGGTAAGCAACAACAAATCCACTATGCTGACCCTCAACACAGTGGCCCTTCAGGGGTGCAAGCTTAGTCCCCTCTGATTCTCTTGCACCAGCTCTATGCACACTCACTGGACTCTACCTACACACTCAAACATACTACACTGACACTACAACACACACACACACACACACACACACAGATACACACACACACACACACATGAATATCGACGCCACACACACACACACACACACATACTACATTGACACTACAACACACACACACACACACACACACACACACACACACACACACACACACACACACACACACACACACACACACACACACACACACACACACACACACACAGATACACACACACACACACATGAATATCGATGCCACACACACACACTACAACACACACACACACACAAACACACACACGCACACACTGCTGCTACTCTGTTAATTTTATCCTGATTGCCTAGTCACTTTTACCTACATACATGTACATATTCCTCAATTACCTCAACTACCTTGTACCCCTACACATTGATTCGGTACTGGTACTCCTTGTATATAGTCTCGTTATTGATATTTTATTGTGTCACCATTTCCATTTTTGCTAATTTTTCTTACTTTTAACTCTGCATTGTTGGAAAAGGGCTCGTAAGTAAGCATTTCACATTAAAGTCTACACCTGTTGTATTACGCACATTTGACAAATACAATTTCATTTCATTTCATTCTCTACCGTTGAAAATATCAAAGGAAATACAAATCATTGATGAGTGAGAGCTGAGACTGGAGACATGAAGACACGTCACTCAGAGCCTGACTGGAAGCTCCCCTCCTCTGCACATGGTCCATTGTTTAGCTGCCACAGAGAGCACCATCCCCATTCATCACAATGACAAAGTGTCCTTTGGGCCATTCCCACACAAACAAGATACACTTAAAGCCACAGCGGCCAGGTACATCACCACGGAGACCAAGGGATAGTTGAGAATGGGCCCGGCTAAACCGAGGGGTGGTGTCAGTTCCACGGCTACACTATAGGCTGGCGCTCACCTTTGACATGGCCCACTGAATGGGAGTTTGTTTTCTGATTTCCACGGTTAATCTTCACATGGAGGAAAACAAACACCCGTAAACAGGGTGGCTGGAGGTTCAAAGCGGGCTGGAAGGCCAGGGTCCTCGCTTCAGCTGTGTTCACATGAGAATCAATCTGTTTCCATTTTTTTTAAGTGAAAGAGGAATAAAAAAAAATTATGGGGGTCAAATTTGAAAAGGAATGAGGTTCAAAGAACTTGCAGTGGACAACACTGTACCTCTCGATCAGGGCCTCCCCAACAAGTCTCTAGATGTCTAACTCACACCAGGGACTCAGATTATCATGGAAAACATTTTTTAAACATCTAGGGCAAAATCTTATCTTGATTGCAGAAGTAATCAGACCTCAGTGAAATGTATAGTACATTACATGCACAAAAATAACTTGCTTATGTAACTACTGTTCTGGCCTCTATTGCTTATTGTCATTTCAACTTCATGGATAGACTAGCTAAGCAATTTAATTTATTGTGAGAAAACGAATAGCGAATTTCTATTTTTCATGCTATTTCATCATACAGTGTAAATTATTTTTTAAACACCAACAATTTCTCATTAGATAAAGGATTGTTTGAATTCCTAATGAGAGAGTGGTGAATAAACCAGAGGACTTCCTATATCACTCTGCATTCTGTTGTCAGGCAGTTAATTCTGACAGGAAGGAATGTTGTTTTATTTGTATTCCCTTTCGCAGAAACCAAGATTTCTGTCAAGAGACAGCACAGGGACAATGCGAGGGGGAGAGGGATGCTTTTGGCTCTTTCTTTTTTATTTCAGCACAAATGCTTAGACATCGCTCGGCTTTCAGCTAATTAAGCTGTTTTAAAGAGAGCTGGTCTAACACTGACATCTTGGTAGGGAATCATGGAGTCAATGGGGCGATAGTGAAGGAGAGACATTTATGGGGTGGCTTTTGCTATTGTTTCCCCCACAAGGATCTTTTCTACTTGGCCGCCTCTGCCGCAGTGACCTGTACAAGGAAAAGAATGCAAAACCTAACCTTGTCGTTCCCCACAAAAGGGACAATCGCAGAATAAGAATTTCACGGTGCTGTGCTATAGCTCTCCCCTGCCAAGATTCCAGGGATATTTAGTCAGTTCTTCAGGGATTGTAATTCACTCTCTTTAGAGCGACACAGTATGGCAAAGATCTGGGGCATTCTGTAACACAGATGGGCCATACTGGACATCATGGGTTAGGCCTGCTATTTCCTTTGGGCCACATGTGTATTGTTATAAGAGTATTATCATAAACCTTTGGGCATTTCAAGCCATTGAAAAGGTGATTGTTGCAAAAAATACTTCCTATTCACAATGCAGGGTTAATCAAGACACTGGAGAGACCATAGGATAATTAAGCATTATGGCCCGAGGAGGTGTGTTATGTGGCCAATGTACCACGGCTAAGGGCTGTTCTTAGTACGAGGTAACGCGGAGTGTCTGGACACACAGTCTTTAGCTGTGGTATATTGGCAATATATCATAAACCCCTGAGGTGCCCTATTGCTATTATAAATTGGTTACCAACGTTATTACAGCAGTAAAAATAAATGTTTTGTCATACCCATGGTATACGGTCTGATATACCATGGCTGTTAGCCAATCAGCATTCAGGGATCGAACCACCCAGTTTACAAATAAATACAGTTTATCCAGCCTGATGGCCACATGAATACTGTTAGCTACTACCACTAAAATTAGGAAATTGGGGAGGGGACTGTGAATCTGTTTCCGTTCGTCTGTACAGTACGTTAGTCACACGTGATATCTCAGACAGCACTGAGCACATTTTGATTAAACTTGGGTGAAAAATGCATCTTGCCATAGGGATCCAGCATTTACAAAATTACACCTATTGGCCAAAGGTGGGAGCTATAGTAATGAATTGAAATGTGTTAGTCACAAGCGATATCTCAATTGACCCGAGGGGGCACTACATCATTTGTGGGGGACGACATGTTTACGGTTGCCTTGTTTTCTCTATAAATCCATGTAAGTGTTTATGGAAGCCACTATCCATTAAAAAATATGAAATATAAAACAAAATTGTCACAAAAAGCAGAGGAATGGATAATTCAACTGACTTGGTAGCCAAATGTTTCAGTAAATTATTTAGCAAAGTTTTCAAGAAGGGAAAACAGTTGTTTCTGCCACCTGTTCCTCCTTTAATGAGTGTTCTCAACCTCTTAGATTAAAAAGGTATGATGAATGCAAATGAATGGACAGCTTTGAGAATATCCACTGGTTAATCTACAGAGGCTACAAAGCCCCCTTCTGTGTCAGCTAGCTATATTTGATACCTTTCCAACTTGTTTTGTCTGTACAAACCCAGGCTTATTGCTAATAGCAATGCGGACCCTTCCCTCGGTCAGATGGCAACACTGACGTTGGGCTCAAGACTTCTATTATCTGTAGTCACCATAACTTTTTCAAACAAAATTGTCAACACCACCTGCTACTTTTCATCACTTTGCCAATTTTGGTCTCTTTTGCTAGAGCCATGTGTTGTCATAATGTAGCGCCATTACACAAAGTGTTTAGCGTAGCTTCAGCAGAGCCAGCACATGATAAACAAAGCGCACCAATTATAGAGTCATTTATGTGTTTGTTGAGGCTTCAGATTGGTCCAGCTTTCTCTGGGTGACCATATTGCCGGGGTCACAATGAACATTTGAAATGCTGTTTTATTAGCGAACATGTGATCCCTCTTTTTTTATGCTCAAGAAAAAAAAACTTTGTTCCTTGTAACAATTTGGCTCCAAGTCTCCACACATTGCTCCTGCGTCTGTACCAGCATGTGTTTCTGGGATTGTTCTGGAAGGGAAAATGCCGAAACAGCAGGGAGCAGAAGATAAACAGGCAATTCGTGACTCATTAAAAAAGGCAATGGTGGCCAACATTGTAGAGGGTGTAAGGACCCTCGTTCCAACTGGGCTATAAAGTTTTTCTCCACCAGCTGGACCAAGCATCTGTCAGCCCGCGCAAGGAGAGATAATCTGTTACAAATGATATTGAAGCGCCGCGTTTAAAAAATCTGACGACTTACATAACCGTGCTGATTGAGAACCCAGGGAACGGTTTGAGCAATGACACAGCTTAAAGTCATCAAGTTATGGCCGCCGCGGCTGCTGTGCAGGGTGTCTGGGTGTGGCACCCTTCTCTGGACCCTAATTGTGGTCAAGCCAGGTCTTACAGACTCACCCTGGATCTGGTTTCACAAAGCAAACACTCTATTACAGTCTGGCTGGCTGACTGGAAGGACAGGGTTTAGTCCTACTTGCCTACTTGGATTGGTCTCACCTATTCCGAGAGAGAGAGAGAGTTACATTATGAAGGCTTTGCCTCATGGGCCATGGTACATTGTATACAGTAGGGTATGATATGGATTCTTTATCAATACAATGCCTTCCCCAAAGCAGGATAATTCAATTCTGCTCCTGGTGGGCCAAAATACTTCTGGTTTTCATTCTTGCCATCTAATCAGGGATTCAGGTCTGGGAAACCAGGTGAGTTGAATAACTCTAACCCTGTTGGAAATAAACTGTGAGGAGAAGATGAGATAGTAGACAGAGACTAATGTTGCACTAACTTACGGCACCTTGAATGCAAGGTCATCAAAACTACTCAACATCTAAAAAGTGTATATCAGCATAACTTTAGCATGAGGAAAGTTCCCTCCTTCCCTGGGATGTATAACTATGTTTACTACCTAATTAAAGTACAAGTGCAGATAAAGGCATGAAAAATAGATAAGCTGGGACAATGCCACATCTAGTTCCCTTCCAAAGGAGAAATGTCTTCCACTTAAAAGTCTTTGCAGCGCGACAGAAGGCTCCGTTCATCCCGCTGCATCAGGGTATAATTCAGAGTTTAAGAAACTTTACGAGTCCCTCATCTCATTTTTCTGGAATATAAAAACATCAGCATATGGCTGAGAACAGCACAGGGCTACGAAGTCAATTTCCCCGATGTCACATTGGGACAGGGGTGACATTCATATTAATACTATCCCCTTGGCCCTGTGCTCTATTTTACTTGGGACGAGACATGGGAGAGACATGGATTTTTTTGGTACCGCCAGGTTTCCTGAAGAATCGAAGGCAAATGTTTAGCATCGCCACCAGAGCGACAGAAGCGGCATGGTTCTCAGCTGCCAAAGGTTGAGGCTCTCTCCATTCTCAAAGCAGTATTAAAAACCTGCTGTTTCATGCCTATGAATTACAATATTTATGGCGTTTATTGAAATGGCCCTGTTCTTGTGCAGGGTTGTGCCCACACTGAGTCCACTCGGCAGATGGGATGCAATATGGCCCGTTTCTGCCTGGACAGATGTGGCGCCCAGCATCACACGGCCCTGAGGAAAATCTGCACCAAACCAACATCTGGAGCTGTGGGCACCTTCACCCTCTGCCAACAAGCTAACTTCTCCTTGGTGGTGAGCTAGGTTGCCAGATCAGCAGTGAGACTCACACATCTCCTAGCAGTACCTCCAGTGGTGTAAAGTACTTAAGTAAAAATAATTTAAAGTACTTTGCTGTATCGATACTTTACTGTTTATATTTTTGCCAAATTGTACTTTTACTCCACTACATTCCTAAAGAAAATCATGTATTTTTTACTCCTAACATTTTCCTTGACACCCAAAAGTACTAGTTACATTTTGAATGCTTAGCAGGACAAGAAAAATGTCTATTTCACGCACTTATCAAGAGAATATCCCCGGTTATCCCTACTGCCTCTGATCTGGCAGATTCACTAAACACAAATGCTGCATTTGTAAATGATGTCTGAGTGTTGAAGTGTGTCCCTGGCTATCCATAAATTAAAAAATCACGAAAATCTGGTTTGCTTAATATAAGGAATTTGAAATTATTTATCCTTTTACTTTTGATACTTCAGTACATTTTAAACCAGATACTTTTAGACTTTTACTCAAGTAGTATTTTACCGGGTGACTTTCACTTTTACTTGAGTCATTATCTTTGAAGGAATCTTTACTTTTAGTCAAGAATGACAATTGGGTACTTTTTCCACCACTGGTCAGGACATATCAACATTCCTCCACGTAAGGGTTGGCTTAGGACAGTAGCTGAGTGAAGAGGAACCCCTACAGTTCAGAGGGGCCATGCTCCTCCCTGTTTGAACGCATCCTGCTCAACACTTATCAAGTTACAGTCAAGGGTCTCTACCCTTTGAGTTAGGCATGGAGTGAAAGGGTGTCACTCATCCTGGCTGCTGAGGGGTCCAGTGTTGGAGAGTAGTGAACTAAATTCAAATCTAGGTAGTGATTTCAGCAGATAATAACTTTTTTTTGTTGCCATGCAACAACTGCTAGAACTACACCATATTTTTTTTGTTGCAAAAATAAAATAGAACATGAGTGAAGTAGGCAATAACTGTCTTTCTTATTCGGCGTCAGACATGCCTGTTGTGTTAAATATCCTATTTAACTATTACTGTACATATACTTTTCTTCAGATATACTACATATTCTATCCACATACTGTCCATATTGTCTATACATCCCATCACATACATATATATACAGTACCAGTCAAAAGTTTGGACACATCTACTCATTCAAGGGTTTTTGAAGATTCTTCAAAGTAGCCACCCTTTGCCTTGATGACAGCTTCGCACACTCTTGGCATTCTCTCAACCACCTTCATGTGGTAGTCACCTGGAATGCATTTGTGTGGTGCATTTGTGGGGTGCACCTCAGCCACGCTCAAGGTCCTAAACGCTATCTTTACCGCCATCGGTAAGAAACAATACTGTGCAGCCGTATTCATTGACCTGGCCAAGGCTTTCGACTCTGTCAATCACCACATCCTCATCGGCACTCGATAGCCTTGGTTTCTCAAATGATTGCCTCGCTGGTTCACCAACTACTTCTCTGATAGAGTTCAGTGTGTCAAATCGGAGGGCCTGTTGTCCGGGCCTCTGGCAGTCTCTATGGGGATGCCACAGGTTTCAATTCTTGGACCAACTCTCTTCTCTGTATACATCAATGATGTCGCTCTTGCTGCTGGTGAGTCTCTGATCCACCTCTACGCAGATGACACCATTCTGTATACTTCTGGCCCTTCTTTGGACACTGTTAACAACCCTCCAGACGAGCTTCAATGCCATACAACTCTCCTTCCGTGGCCTCCAATTGCTCTTAAATACAAGTAAAACTAAATGCATGCTCTTCAACCGATCACTGCCCGCACCTGCCCGCCCGCCCGTCCAACATCACTACTCTGGACGGTTCGGACTTAGAATATGTGGACAACTACAAATACCTAGGTGTCTGGTTAGACTGTAAACTCTCCTTCCAGACTCATATCAAACATCTCCAATCCAAAGTTAAATCTAGAATTGGCTTCCTATTTCGCAACAAAGCATCCTTCACTCATGCTGCCAAACAAACATACCCTTGTAAAACTGACCATCCTACCGATCCTCGACTTCGGAGATGTAATTTACAAAATAGCCTCCAATACCCTACTCAATAAATTGGATGCAGTCTATCACAGTGCCATCCGTTTTGTCACCAAAGCCTCATATACTACCCATCACTGCGACCTGTACGCTCTCATTGGCTGGCCCTCACTTCATACTCGTCGCCAAACCCACTGGCTCTAGGTCATCTACAAGACCCTGCTAGGTAAAGTCCCCTCTTATCTCAGCTCGCTGGTCACCATAGCAGCACCCACCTGTAGCACGCGCTCCAGCAGGTATATCTCTCTGGTCACCCCCAAAACCAATTCTTCCTTTGGCCACCTCTCCTTCCAGTTCTCTGCTGCCAATGACTGGAACGAACTACAAAAATCTCTGAAACTGGAAACACTTATCTCCCTCACTAGCTTTAAGCACCAGCTGTCAGAGCAGCTCACAGATTACTGCACCTGTACATAGCCCATCTATAATTTAGCCCAAACAACTACCTCCCCCCTACTGTATTTATTTATTTTGCTCTTTTGCACCCCATTATATCTATCTCTACTTTTCTTTCACTGCAAATCTACCATTCCAGTGTTTTACTTGCTATGTTGTATTTACTTCGCCACCATGGCCTTTTTTTTGCCTTTGCCTCCCTTATCTCACCTCATTTGCTCACATTGTATATAGACTTATTTTACTACTGTATTATTGACTGTATGTTTGTTTTACTCCATGTGTAACTCTGTGTTGCTGTATGTGTCGAACTGCTTTGCTTTATCTTGGCCAGGTCGCAATTGTAAATGAGAACTTGTTCTCAACTTGCCTACCTGGTTAAACAAAGGTTATTTTTTAAATTAAATTAAATTAAATTAACAGGTGTGCCTTGTTAAAAGTTAATTTGTGGAAATTATTTTCTTCTTAATGTGTTTGAGCCAATCAGTTGTGTTGTGACAAGGTAGGGTGGTATAAAGAAGATGGTCTTTTACCAAATAGGGCTAAGTCCATATTATGGCAAGAACAGCTCAAATAAGCAAAGAGAAATGACAGTCCATCATTACTTTAAGACATGAAGGTCAGACAATCCGGAAAATTTCAAGAACTTTGACAATTTCTTTAAGTGCAGTCTCAAAAACCATCAAGAGCTATTATGAAACTGGCCTTCATGAGGACCGCCACAAGAAAGGAAGAACCAGAGTTACCTCTGCGGCAGAGGATAAGTTCATTAGAGTTACAAGCCTCAGAAATTGCAGCCCAAATAAATGCTTCACCGAGTTCAAGTACCAGACACATCTCAACATCAACTTTTCAGAGGAAACTGCGTGAATTGGGTCTTCATAGTTAAATTGATGCAAAGAAATCATCACTGAAGGAAGGGCTCTCGAGTGGCGCAGTGGTCTAAGGCACTGCCCGTAATTGGGAGTCCCATAGGGCGGTGCACAATTGACCTAATGTTGTATGGGTTTGGCCGGTGTTGGCTGTCATTGTAAATAAGAATTTGTCCTTAACTGACTTGCCAGGTTAAATAAAAATGACATGAAGAAGAGACTTGCTTGGGCCAAGAAACAAAGCAATGGGCATTCGACCCATGTAAATCTGTCCTTTGGTCTGACGAGTCCAGATTTGAAATCTTTGGTTCCAACCTCTGTTTTTGTTTCAGTTGAACGGATGATCTCCGCATGTGTGGTTCCCACGTGAAGCATGGAGGAGGAGGTGTGATGGTGCTTTGCTGGTGACACTGTCTGTGAGTTATTTAGAATTCAAGGCACACTTTACCAGCATGGCTACCACAGCATTCTGCAGCGATATGCCATCCCACCTGGTTTGTGCTTAGTGGAACTATCATTTGTTATTCAACAGGACAATGACCCAACAGATCTCCAGGCGGTGTAAGGGCTATTTGACCAAGAAGGAGAGTGATGGAGTGCTGCATCAGATGACCTGGCCTCCACAATCCCCCGACCTCAACCCAATTGAGATGCTTTGGGATGAGTTGGACCACAGATTGAAGGAAAAGCAGCCAACAAGTGCTCAGCATATGTGGGAACTCCTTCAAGACTGTTGGAAAAGCATTCCAGGTGAAGCTGATTGAGAGAATGCCAAGAGTGTGCAAAGCTGTCATCAAGGCATTGGGTGGCTAGTTATAAACTATATTTTGATTTGTTCACACTTTTTTGGTTACCATATGAGTCCATGTGTTATTTCATAGTTTTGATGTCTCACTATTATTCTACAATGTAGAAAATAGTACAAATAAAGAAAAAACCCTTGAATGAGTAGGTGTGTCTAAACTTTTGACTGGTACTGTATATTTCCAGGCTGCATCACATCCGGCCGTGATTGGGAGTCCCATAGGGCGGCGCACAATTGGCCCAGCGTCGTCCGGGTTTGGCCGAGGTAGGCCATCATTGTAAATAAGATTTTGTTCTTAACTGACTAGCCTACTTAAATAAAGTTTAAAGAAATAAAGAAATAAAAATATATACATATATATATATATACACACATATATATATATATATATATACACACACAGTTTATAGATATACTGTACCAGTCAAATATTTGGACACACATACTCATTCAAGGGTTTTTCTTTATTTTTTACTATTTTCTATATTGGAGTGGTCTGATGCAGTCTGGCTCCACATGGGTCTGTCATGGGCTGATGGACCAGTGGATTTTCCGACCTCATAGGGGGTCAGGCAGGGGCTGCCGGGACAAAGCCTTACAGAGATAGCAGATATACACAGTTCACTTTCAAGCAAGTGCAAATGTGAACTTATTCTCTGTGAATTGTACAGATGTTGTGAGAAAAACTTCAACAACAACAAAAAAGGTCTGAAATACACAGATAATAAAGAAAAGTTCCCACAAAGAATGTAATGACAAATCTATTTCAGTTGTCTTAGAAACGTTTTGCAGTAGGTAAAAATAATAATAGACAAGGTTTGGAGCCCAATTACACAATCTCAGAACAATTTCACACTACAACAGGCAGCAAGCAATTATCCAACTTACTGATGCAATAAAGGCCTTTAATTTAGCTATTCTTATTTTACACGGTGGCATACTCAGCTGTGATATATCAGTATTGCAAGCTGCTCACAAAGTTAAAACACACAGTGCCCTCATAAGGGTAAAATCAACTGGGCAGTAATTAAAATCCATGCAAATACAAAGAGTATCATATTAATTAGATATTAAACACACGCCAAGAGTTAAAATCAGACAAGTGACATCTTAATAACCGCATCTACCAAATGTTCTATTGTGGAGAGTGGACTGTTCACCATCATCACTAATAACTAAATAACAATTACTCCCAATTTACACAGTTTGTTAGGTACACCAACCCGTTCACGAAAATGGTTAGCTCCTACAGACAGTGGGTCATGTGTCCATGGCTTTTTATATAAAGCAGGCAGACAGGCATCAAGGCATTCAGTTATTATTCAATTGAATGTTAGAATTGGCAAAACAAGTGACCTAAGCAACGGCCGGTCTCCTGGGCTTTTCATGCATGACCGTGTCTAGGGTTTACCGAGAATGGTGCGACAAACAAAAAACATCCAACAGCTTGTTGATGAGAGGTCGAAGGAGAATGGCAAGAATCGTGTAAGCTAACATGCAAAACAGGCAAATAACAGTGTAGTACAATAGTGGTGTGCAGAACGGCATCTCGGAATGCACAACTTGTCGGTCCTTGTCACGGATCGGCTATTGCCGCAGACAACCACACCAGGTTCCACTCCTATTAGCAAAAAACAAGAGGCTCCAGTTGGCACGTAATCAACAACTCTGGACAATTGAGGAGTGGAAAACCATTGCCTGGTTCGATGAATCTCAGTTCATGTCGCGTCATGTTAATGGCAGAGTCGGGATCTGGCGTAAACAGCATGAGTCCATGGCCCCATCCTGCCTGGTGACAACGGTACAGGCTGGTGGTGTAATGGCGTGGGGAATGTTTTCCTGACAGACGTTAGGTCCCTTATTAATACCAATTGAGTAACATTTCAATGTCCAGAAGAATTCAGGCTGTTCTGGGGCCAAAAGGGGTTCTGACCCAGTACTAGATGGGTATACCTAATAAACTGTCCACTGAGCGTAAGCAGACATTTCTAAGTAAATGAGCATGTGTTGGAATAGTGTGTCCAGCGGTTACAGTGTTGGGAATTATCCCATGGGAATACAAGATACTTAAAATGATGTTGTCGTATCGGCCCAGTGGTTCACTAAGATGTATAGCAAGACCAATATATTTTTTTTAACTAGACAAGTCAGTTAATTAATTCTTATTGTCAGGGACAGCCTAGGAACAGTGGGTTAACTGCCTTGTTCAGGGGTGGAACAACAGATTTTTAGCTCAGGGATCTTGCGGTTACAAGTCCAATGCTCTAACCACTAGGTTACCTGCTGCCCCAACATGGACCGAATTAATCCGCCGATGACTTACCTCACATTTAAACTTATGTGAAAAACATAGACAAATAGAACATATACAGAGCCTTCAGAAAGTATTCGCACCCCTTGACTTTTTCCACATTGTCTTAATCCCTGTAATTTGTTGGTCAACGATCTACACAAAATACTAATGTAAGGTAATGTCAAAGTGTAAGGAAAACTCTAACATAAAAAATAAAAAAATTATGACAATAAAACCCTATTCAACCCCTGAGTCAATACATATTAGAATCACCTTTGCCAGCGATTTATCATGACACAAGGCGAGAACCAGGAGGCAGATGGTTGGAGTCTTTCAATATTTATTAATCCAATATTGTAAGGCAAGAGAATTGTCGTGGACAGGCATAAGGGTCAAAACCAGTTCAGTCTAAAACCTTTGCAACTGCACCCTGGACGTTGGTTGAGTCCAATCCACCACTGCTTTCACCTTTCCAGGATCCATCTGAACATTGCCCTCAGCAATGACATATCCCAGAAAGGTGATAGAAGAACAGTGGAACTCACACTTCTCGGCTTTCATGAACAATTGATTATCCAGGAGGTGCTGAATTACCTGTCTGACATGGAGTACATGTTCTTGGGCAGATCGGGGGAAAAAACAGGATGTCGTCCAGGTAGACGAACACAAATCGGTTTAGCATGTCCCGAAGCACATCATTGACCAAAGCCTAGAAGACAGTGGTGAGTCCAAATGGCATGACCTCGTACTCATAATGTCCACTGGCTGTGTTGAAGGCTGTCTTCCACTCATCCCCCTCGCGTTTCTGAACCAGGTGTTAGGCATTCCGAAGGTCCAACTTGGAAAACATGGAAGCCTCCTGGAGAGGTTCAAATGCCGAGGAGAGGTAGGGCGTAACGATTTTTGACAGTGATATTGTTAAGTCGGCGGTAGTCAATGCACGGGCGCAGGGTCTTGTCCTTCTTCTCCACAAAGAAAAACCCTGCGCGGGCAGAAGATGCAGGAGGACGGACGGCCCCAGTGGCCAGAGACTATGTACTTCTCCATAGCAATGGTCTCTGGTCCGGACAGAGAGTACAACCGACCCAGAGGTGGTGTAGTGCCCGGGAGAAGATCAATGGCACAATCATAAGGATGGTGTGGGGGAAGGGAATTAGCACGTGCCTTGCTGAACTCTTCCAGGAGGTCATATTATTCCGTGGGATAACAGAGATATCCACCGTTTTACTAATCTCCCGAGGAAGACGACTAGGGGAAGGCTGTGCTGCTTGAAGGCAGTGAGAATGGCAAAATGGGCTCAAACCCAGGATGGAGCTTGTGGTCCAGTCAATCACAGGATTGTGCTTTTGGAGCCAGGAAAATCCCAAAACAACCGGAACATGGGGAGACGCAATGAGAAGGAACTGTATTGTCTCACTGTGGTTACTAGAAACCCATAATTGAACGGGCACAGTACTATGGGTGACTTCCCCTATAGAGTGGCCGTCCAGTGCCCTAGCATCCATGGGCACAAAGAGAGGCTGAGTGGGAATACCAAACTCCGAAGCTATTGTGGCATCCATAAGACATTCATCAGCCCCAGAGTCAATGAGCACTCGGAGAGACTTAGAATAGTCTCCCCACAGCACAAGAGCAAAAAGGTGTGTGCGGGTGATGGAAATTAGGGAACTCCCAGTCTGACTCACAATAGTACTGGTAATCAAACTGATAGCCCAGTTCTTCCCAACTGCATAGGCTCAGGAGTATCCAACTCACCCGTCATAGATTCACGAGCGAGCTCGGGTGACTTCAACGCCTCTCGGAAGAGCTTTGGATACTTCTGAATTCCATAGGAGGTGAACGCACCATATCGGGTGCACGAGTGTGCCCGAGACCAGACTTCCTTTCACTCTTGCACTCCCTTAGGCGTCCATCAATTTTAATGGTTAAGGCGATAAGAGAGTTGAGGTCCACCGGCAGTTCCCGAGCAGCTAGCTCATCCTTTACCTCCTCAGATAATCTGTGCAGAAAATAATTGAAAAGATACTCCAGATTCCAGGCACTCTTGGAGGCAAACGTGCGAAAGTCTACCGCGTCAGGCAGGATGATCAGGCAGGCGGGAAAGAAGTCCAGAGTCCATCAGGAGTCAAAACCGGGAAGACTATCAAAAGAGAATATCAAAAGGAGTACGGGAAAAACACGCTGGTTGACTTGACTAAACATACAAGATGAACAGGCACAGAGAGAAAGGAAACACAGGGATAACTACACTGGGGAAAATAAGCGACACCTGGAAGGGGTGGAGACAATCACGGTGACAGATGAAACAGATCAGGGCATGATACAGTGTCTGTTGGAAAGCAGACTGAACCAGGTTTTCCTCTAGGATTTTGCCTGTATTTAACTCTTTTCCATTTATTTTTATCATAAAAAAACTCCCTAGTCCTTGCTGATGACAAGCATACCCATAACATGATGCAGCCAACACCATGCTTGAAATTATGATGAGTGGTACTTAGTGATGTGTTGTGCTGGATTTTCCCCAAACATAACACTTTGTATTTAGGACAATTAGGTAATTTCTTTGCCACATTTCTTGCAGTTTTACTTTAGCACCTTATTGCAAACAGGATGCATATTTTTTACTATTTTTATTCTAGAGGCTTCCTTTTTTTCACATACAAATTAGGTTCGTATTGTGGAGTAACTACAATGTTGTTGATCCATCCTCAGTTTTCTCCTTTAACTGTTTTAAAGTCACCATTGACCTTACGGTGAAATCCCTAAGCAGTTTCCTTCCTCTCTGGCAACTGAGTTAGGAAGCACGCCTGTATCTTTGTAGTGACTGGGTGTATTGATACACCATCCAAAGTGTAATTAATAATTTCACCATGCTCAAAGGTATATTCAATGTCTGCTTTTTTTTAACCTCTCTACCAATAGGTCAACTTCTTTGCGAGGCATTGGAATACCTCCCTGGTCTTTGAGGTTCAATCTGTGTTTGAAATTAACTGCTCGACTGAGGGACCTTACAGATAATTGTATGTGTGGGGTACAGAGATGAGGTAGTCATTTAAAAAGCATGTTAAACACTATTATTGCACACACAGTGAGTCCATGCAACTAATTATGTGACTTGTTACGCACATTTGTACTCCTGAACTTATTTAGGTTTGCCATAAAAGGGCTGAATACTTAGACTCAAGACATTTCAGATAAAAAAAATTCATTCATTTGTAAAAAATAAAATAAAAACATAATTCCACTTTGACATTATGGGGTATTGTGTGTTGCCAGTGACCAAAAAAATCTAAATTTAATACATTTTAAATTCAGGCTGTAACACAACAACATGTGGAAAAAGTCAAGTGGTTGAATACTTTCTGAAGGCACTGTGAATCGGAATGGTCTTTTTAATATGTCCCAAATAGAATTCCAGACTCAGAGGTACAAAGCTGTGACAGAATAGGGACCTGGGATGCCACCTCTGTTCAGTTCCCTTTCTATGAATAATTAGTGATGTGTGTCAATATTGCGCCCCATAGTAACCATATGGTTAGTCCGGGCAGACAGGCGATTGTTTGGTGCTGTGAAATATTGTGTTGCCCTGTGAGTGCTGGAGCCAGTGGACGCAGGAACTGACAGTTACATTGTGTTAGTGAATGGGAAAACTTCTGAGGCAGAGATGCGAGTGGACCCAGACAGAATGTCCTGACCCTGGATAGAAAGGCCGATTTGACATGGTATAGGCTCTTCCTTCATCTCCTCAGACTAGCCATTAGGCAGACCAAAAGGAAGCCCACTTAACTTATGGATGCCTTTCAAATAGGACATTTTCAAAAAAGAATATATTTATGTCAGACATGTTGTGGGAAAAGCCTTTCTCCTCCACTTTGATTTAGTTAAACTGGTTACTTAACAGGAGTAGCGTACTGGTTAGCTTTCTTCTTTAAAAAAAATAGAGTTAATACTATGATACCAGAATACAAGTATTTTGTAAGATATACCAGAAACAATATCTCTATAAATGGTCATATTCAGTGACTGTCTTGGTATTTGGATGTCAGCCATCCACACATTTTCATTATTTTATTTGTCAGGGACCATATGCAACTTTATTGCAGTCAAATGCAGCCTTTTGATGCATTGCACCAAATTTTGCTTTCCAATTTGATTTCCATATGCAGTTACTCTATCCCACAGCAAATTCAGTGTGTATGTGAATCAGAAATGTATTATGGCAGCTAGGGACCACGTAATTGACTTTTTTGTTTGCTTATTTATTATATTTCTAAAGTAACAAATTCTAATTAATTGTGGCTACTTTCTCACCCATAACTATTTTTGGGGATTACTTAGTTATCTCTTTTGGGAGTTTATTTTCAATACTTAATATAGAAATAGTACTCAGAGCCAACCAAAACTATACTATTTATATATACAGTAGGCTATTGCTTCCAAAAATGTGTAGTAAGAAAGTTTAGGTATCTCAGAATTAAAGTAATTCCAGTAAGGCAGCTTTATACCACCATCATATGCTTCTCATTGTCATTTAAAGGCCCAACACGGCTGTTTTATAGCCTAGTGGTTAGAGCGTTGGGCCAGTAACCGAAAGGTTTCTAGATCGAATCGCCGAGCTGACAAGGTAAAAATCTGTCGTTCTGCTCCTGAACAAGGCAGTTAACCCACTGTTAACCCAATGGCCCTCATTGTAAATAAGAATTTGTTCTTAACTGACTTGCCTAGTTAAATAGAGGTTAAATAAAAAAATACAAATAATAATAATAATATCTCAGTATCAAATCATTTCTGGGTAACAAGGAAGTACCTTACTGTGATTCTTTTCAAATAAAATTGTAAAAAAAAGAACAAACATAACTACTTAGCAAAGAGCAATTTCTCAAACAAGAATTCTGCTATGACTGTCTGGCAGTGGTCTGAGTGGGCAGGCCAAAACTCCATCCCACCAAATCAAGCTGAAATTTCAGGCGGTCTTTTCAAACTACTCCTACACTAAAATGGCATTTTCACAATATTATTCCAACCTCATAGTGTGGAAAAATATACAAAACACAGGACAATCAGGTTTTTAACTGCACTGGGCCTTTAACAACTGTACAGGCCATTTGATATAGACCATATGCATAGCAATTTTGTTAAATCAATTAATAAAAACAAACAATATTAAGTTGTTCTTCCAACAAACATTTGATATGACCATGTTATTTATGATACAGTATATTGCAGAATAGCTGTGCTTAAGTCTGAGAAAATGAGAGCAAGTGCTTATATTGTATGTGCAACCTGATCAAAAACCCATATCTCCTCTGATGTAGTAATCCACATCACTTTCATCATCCCTCTGCCAATTAGCATTCTGTTAGCCCATTCGGCTTTGTTCTCTAATAAAGACAGGCTAAATTGATGCCCCGTCCGCCTTTATCTTAAAAATAAAGTTGAACAATTAAGGCTCATGTCTCTTTGCACAGCTTTTGATCCTTCACAAAGCTTTCCCACTTGCTGCTTTTGGGGATGTAATGTGAAGCGCCCTGGTGGACCTCAAGCGAGGCAGTAACAAGCATGGGACGGCTCCCTTGTTTTTGCTCAATCAGGGGCATTGAGCGGCAGCGTTTAAACTATCAGTATGATTTATTTGTCTACATTGACCTGCAGACACTGCTTAATTACCCTGGGATAATATCAGGCAGCGCCTCCTGACACCAACAGAAAGGCCAGCCCCTCGTGCTCTGTGGACCAACTGTTGACCTGATGGTCGGCATGACAGGCAGGGGTTATAGGTCAGGCCCGCACTGACCACTCCACACTGTTTCTCTGTGGAGACCGGAGCCGAAGACTATGCCCATGTAGTCAGGCCCACGAGGCTGCTGGGTAAATTATTCTCATTCCCCTTAACGAGGTGTTAAAATAGGACGATGGACAGGACAGTCCCCAGTAACGTCGTGATGGCACTTAACCAGTCAGTCTGGCCCAGAGTGATAAATCCTTGACCAAATGCACTCCTCTTTTGCAAATGCTAAGCTCATAATTGTCATGTCCAACACCTTCATCATTAAATATTCAGTGTTCTTCTGCTTTAGTTTGATTACCTAAGAAAACAGTAATGTTGGGGAATTGAACTTTTCACTTTCTTTAGAAGTTCATAATACATGACGGAAAGGAAAAGTAATTTTGCACTTTAAAAATGTGAAATAAAATGTAATCTTTGCAACAGTCAAGGTAATGAAAAAGGATATAGAATTGCTTGAAGTGAATTAAGGCAAAGTTAATTACAAGGCGAATGATGTCTGGAAAACAAACATTTAAAAAACACAGCTTGATACTAAAGAAACATTTAACATGTTCCTTCTTTGTTTATTCAATTGTGTTTTCTATATGCTTTGACACCGGGGGGTAAGCTTTTTTATATCAATTTGAACAGTCAATGAAAGTAAATGAGAAGGTATGAAAAAATCATGAGACAGAAAGTCATTAAAATCCATACTGAATCACAAAGTATTTTACCAAACAAAGTGCTGCCTTGTCATTGCAGAAAACTGAAAAGGAAGTTGTACCCTGTCATTAGATGGTTTCTCTCTGTCGCCTTGATAGAATATGATAACTTGTTGCAAGTCAACACATTATCAAAACAACACGAAATGTCTCTGATTTGGAAAGAATAGCAAACACGATCAATACAGTAAGTCTTCAAGGGTTTGGCTATGCAGCTACAGTATTACTTTGATCTCTCCTTGACAGTTCTCAGCTACAATAAACCATTTTCTTTCTCATTATTTATTATCAAATTGACTTTTCATTTCATGACTAATGAAAGTTTTTCTTTAGGTGGGTACATTTGCAGATGGAATTTCACAAATTAAAAGTGTTAAACCCTTCCATCAAGGCATCAGTAAGGCAATATAATGGACGTAAATACCTTATGTGCAAAGACAAACAAAGTTCCATTAAAGTTGTTGCCTCCTATGTTTGACTGATGTTGGGGGTGCCAGATACAGATAAAAGTAAGGTAGCCTGATTCTTCTAGTGTGAACAAAAGCCCGTCTCTGCGGGCCACAGCCGCGCTCCCCACAGACTCCAGTTACCTGGGAGCCTGCAGCCTGGAGTCTGAGTAATGCTCCCCACACAAAGAGCATGACAGCAGAAGTGTGGAGAGAGTGATGAGGCGCCCCACTGGCCCTGCCTCTGCGCCTCTTCTCTGGTTCTCTTTCAGCCCTGTCCATGCCCTAGTGCCAGAGGAGAGTAAACACTGTGTGTTCACACCAATAGCCTCTTTTCTCGTGCCGCCATTGGGGCCTGCCAGCAATGTGGCCGGAGGAGCTAGTGAAAGCCAAGATCTACTACAAACAACATCATTTGTGATTCAAATTGAAAGGGAGTTATTTGATAGACATGTCAAATTAATCTTCCCCTCAAGACTTCCCACTTAAGTTAAGCAAAATCATTACAATAATCACAATTACATTTGGTGTAATACTAAAAAATATATATAAAAAGAACGCCATCCGACAAAACAGACTGTTAAACAAATCCCAAATATTGATATATCTGATATTGAGGTACTAATGCATGTTGAATTAGAGATTGATTTGTAACCAGTAATCAATAATAATATATTGAAACTAAAATGACTCAATGCTTAAAGCCTGATGCAAAATTGCTGCTAAACAACTGGACCCTCTCTCATATCTTATCACCCACCCCATGCCATAAACACCCTCCACCCCCTCCTCCCACAGCCACAAGTGTCCCACAGGGCAGAAGCGCCAATCTCTCTCCAGGGTGAGGCAGCCCTCCCTCTACTCAGGGCCCCATTGTCAAGGAACCCACATCCCCTGGCCTTGGGAACTGACTCGCAACAGTTTGCATGTCTATGTGCTTTGCTCAGAGCCTGCAGATACCTTTGTCTACACCAGGCAGGGGAGCTGATAGCGAAGTTGGAACGTGTCATCATAGGGCACCCCAAGTCTGCAGAGCAGCCACATGGCTCCTGGGCCTCCCAGCCACCATATCCAACAAGGACATTCAAAGCACTGGCCATTCGTTAAACAGAAACTGGGACCCGGTCCCCATGCTCTTCCTGGTCTCATCGCTGTGGCAACAAACAGTAGAGTATGGAGTTGTAAAGGCTAGACGAAGCCCTGAAGTACCGTTTCTAAAGGGTCGTTCTTAAGCCCTCTTTAAGCTCTGGCTGAACAAGCCTAAGAGGCTTTTGGTTGGTTGGGGGGTATTGTCCCATTGCATCAATGCAATAATATCTACAGTGCCTTCAGAAAGTATTCATACCCCTTGACATATTCAACACATTTTGTTGTATTACAGCCTGAATTCAAAATGGATTAAATATATTTTTTACCCATCTACACACAATAACCCATAATGATAAAGTGTAAGCATGTTTGTAGACATTTTTGCAAATGTATTGAATATCTAATTTACATAACTATTCACACCCCTGAGGAAATACTTTGTAGAAGCACCTTTGGAAGCGATTACAGCTGTGAGTTTTCTGGGTAAGTCTCTAAGAACTTTCCACACCTAGATTGTGCAACATTCGGCCATTATTATTATCTCTTTCAAATTGGTTGCTGATCATTGCTAGACAACCATTTGCAGGTCTTTCCATAGATGTTCAAGTAGATTTAAGTTATAAATGTAACTCAGCCACTCAGGAACATTCACTATCTCTTGGTAAGCAACTCCAGTGTAGATTTGGCATTGTGTTTTAGGTTATTGTCCTGCTGAAAGGTGAATTAACCTCCCAGTGTCTGGTGGAAAGCAGACTGAACCAGGTTTTCCTCAAGGATTTTGCCTGCGCTTAGCTCTTTTTTTATCCTAAATAACTCCCCAGTCCTTAACAATTTGTAAGCATACCCATAACATGATGCAGCCACCCATCCTGACTGGTTGCATCACTGCCTGTTATGGCAACTGCTCGGCCTCCGACCGCAAGGCACTACAGAGGGTATTGTGTACGGCCCAGTACATCGCTGGGGCAAAGCTTCCTGCCATCCAGGCCCTAAAAATTGTCAAAGACTCCAGCCACCCTAGTCATAGACTGTTCTCTCTGTTACCGCAAGGCAAGCAGTACCGGAGCGCCAAGTCTGGGTCCAAGAGACTTCTAAACTCTACCCCCAAGCCATAAGACTCCTGAACATCTAATCAAATGACTATTTGCAATGGCCCCCACCCCCTTTTACACCTACATATTACCTCAATTACCTCGACTAACCAGTGCCACGGCACAAAGACTCTCTACAGGTACCCCCCTGTATATAGTCTCACTATTGTTATTTTACTGCTGCTTTTTAATTACTTGTTACTTTTATTTCTTATTCTTATTATTTTTTCTTTTTTTTTAACTGCATTGTTGGTTAGGGGCTCGTAAGTAAAGCATTTCACTGTAAGGTGAATCTACACCTGTTGTATTCGGCGCATGTGACTAATGGATTTGGATTTGATTTGACTATACTGAGTGGGCCTCAGTAATGTGTTGTATTGGATTTTCCCCAATTATAACACTTTATGTACACTTTGTTTGCCTTGTTGCAAACAGGATGCATGTTTTGGAATAGTTTTATTCTGTATAGGCTTCCTTCTTTTCAGTGTCAATTAGGTAAGTATTGTGGAGTAACTACAATGTTGTTGTTCCATCCTCAGTTTTCTCCTATCACAGCCATTAAACTCTGTAACTGTTAATGTCACCATTGTCCTCATGGTGAAATCCCTAAACAATTTATTTTCTCTCCAGCAAGTGAGTTAGGAAGGACGCCTGTATCTTTGTAGTGAGTGGGTGTATTGCTACACCATCCAAAGTGTAATTAATAACTTCACCACACTCAAAGGGATATTTAATGTCTGCTTTTTTTTGCCTTTTATCTAACAATAGGTGCCCATCTTTCCGAGGAATTGGAAAACCTCCCTGGTCTTTGTGGTTTAATTTACATATGTTTGAAATGTACTGCTCAACTGAGGGATCTTACGGATAATTGTATGTGGGGTACAGAGATTGGCAGTCATAAATAAAATCATGTTAAACACTATTATTGCACACAGAGTGAGTCCATGCAACTTATTATGTGACTTGTTAAGCAAATTTTTACTCCTGAACTTATTTAGGCTTGCCATAACAAAGGGGTTTGTATTTGTATGTATTATGGATCCACATTCGCTGTTGCCAAGGCAGCAGCTACTCTTCATGGGGTCCGGCGAATTTAAGGCAGTTACACAATTTTAAAAACATTACAATACATGTATTACAGAATTCACAACACACTAAGTGTGTATACTCAGGCCCATACTCCACTACCACATATCTACAACACAAAATCCATGTGTACGTGTGTGTATAGTGCTTATGTTATCATGTGTATGTGTGTATGTTTGTGTTGCTTCACAGTCCCCGCTGTTCCATAAGGTGTATTTCATCTATTTAAAAAAATCTGATACTACTGCTTGCATCAGTTACCTGATGTGGAATAGCGTTCCATGCTGTCATGGCTCTATGAATACTTACTGACTCTTGACATATCACCAAATGATTTTATTAATTTGTTCTATATATAAAAACATATTAATTAAAAATGAAAAGCTGAAATGTGTGTATGTGTATATATATTTAATCCATTTTAAATTCAGGTTGTAACACAACATGTGGAAAAAGTCAGGGGTTGTGAATACTTTCTGGAGGCACTGTAGACGCACAACATACAATTGCTTCAGAGCAGGTGAAGATGTGACATCTTGACATAAACAATGTATTATTTGAATATCAATTGACAAAACAGTTGGGGCAGGATGGCAGGATCAAGGAAAATGTTTCATTTTGGATTAGTCATTTAATACTTGAAAAGAGGTGTGTACTGCAAGTAAATGGGGAAACGCCATTATCAACAATTATTGATATATAGTGGCAATGACATAAGATATTTGGTCCTATTTGCCACTAAAATACTGATATTGTTCACATATAATTTGATGATATGTCAATAACATAATGGAAATACATATGAAAAGAAAGTTAAGGTCACCATACAGCTAGACCTTTAAAAGAGGGTTGTCTCAGGAATACCTTCCCAGAGAGTGAGCCAACAGTCAAGGCAGGAGACGTAGTCAAGCAGTTAAAGAGTGACATGGGATGAATTGTTTCTGCCTCTGCCTATTTCCCAGCCCCCGGTTGCCACAGTAAATGTCACAATGACCATGGGATCAGTTCAAAGCCCAGCAGGGAAGGTCAATGTAATGTTATGTGTGACATGATATTCAACAATTCCCGTCCTTAGCAACAACACAAGAATGCTGCTGAGCCAAGCGCTCAACAAAAATCTATGAAATTGCATTAATATCAACAATATTTCCATGTCTTTGTGGAGGAATGGATGGAGAGGTATCAGGATCAAAGGACTGTTGGAGACATTGATGGGTTGAATATGCTGCATGAAAGGGAAGGGTAGCCTAAATAATTGTAGATATTACTGAGAAGACTTTATATAGCTACAGGTGTAAAGGTTAATACACTATTTTCTACCCCCCAAAATGTTCATCCAATTCAACCAAGTGTTGTTTGTGCAACTAACCCAAATATTAAGTGTGACATGAAATTCAAACTTGGAAACTCTCCAGGCAAATAACCTAACTTACAGAGGACCACAAGGAAAAACATCAAGTGGTCAATAAACCCAGTTGAGTCGACCAAAATGCAAGAGACTAGAGGGGTATGCACAGGAGTACTGGGACGTGTGCTCTCCCTGGTGGAACAGAATGCCTCTGTTCCTGAATCTACTTACTAGGACAAGTGTCTGCCAACACACTGGCCTCGTAGTTCAGATAAGTCTACACTGCCACCAAGTGGTTATTTTTTGCAACCCCTTACGGTCTTTCAAACACTGATGGAACACAATCCCATTGAAAGTTGAGGAAGATTATCTTTTTTATTTTATTTGACCGTTATTTAAGCATAGAGTCAGATTGAAACCAAGGTCTCTTTTGCAAGGGAGCTTTGCATGTGCCATTATTCATACAAAACAATCAGGTTGTGTTCCCTGTCGTAAAGCACGAAAGCTAGGGCTCCCGGGTGGCGCAGCGGTCTGCAGCACTGCATTGCACTGCTAAAGGCGTCACTACAGATCCTGGTTCAATCACAGGCTGTACCACAACCATCTGTGATCGGGCAGTGGTCCAGTGCCTGATCACAGTTGGTCCAGCGTTGGTCCAGGCTGTCATTGTAAATAAGAGTCTTAACTGACTTGCCTAGTTAAATAAAAAAGCTAATGGAAGCAGAAAACATTCATGTCCACATCCAGTGTAGAAAACTAAAATATGTTCTGCTTCATTATCATTATACACACACAAGCATGTAGTTTACACAAATCACATAGATAGTTTCTATGGCGATTGACTGAAGATAATTCTTTTTTTTTGGTTTATCAATGGGCCTTGATTTCTATTTCTTAGTTTAGGGGTTGGGTCAAAATTGGTAAACATTGTCATCAACCATGTTTATTGTTCATATTACTTTCATATGTGCTTGCACTGTGCACCCAGCAGGCACATGTTTTTGACTGCGTACAAAACAACTTGCCGAACAGAGATGGTGGTAATTTGCAGAGCATTTAATTATGAAGTGTCATGCAGAAAGAGACAGGAGCAGGTTGCATGCATGTTCCCTCCCATGAGGGGAACAAGACTTTTGGCACCAGTGGAAGGCAGGAGCCATTTATTGCAGTGAGCCAGTGTTGGACAACTCAGTCCTCCCATCTGTACCCTTAAAGTCTGTTGTTGTTTAGAGAAAGAATGACATAACATGTACTTTCTTTTCAAGAAATGGCACTCTCTGTGCAGAGCCATGTTGTAGTGGAAACATTCCCCGGAACAAGTCGCATGTAAGACTCCCCGCTGGGGACCAGGGTTCAATCCCCGTGTCCACTGTTCCTCCCACCTGCCGGTCTCCCCCTCTGATTTCCTTACTGTCTAAATGAAGTGAAAATATCTAAAACATATATCTAAAAAAGTAATGGCACAATTTGAGACATGCTATTATGTAAATCTAACCCACCCCTAAAAGTGAAGTACGAAAATATACCATCTGCAATGATTGAATCCTGACCTTATTATATTGAAATGACCACAAGGATAAACATTCTGTTTGGTCAACAGTGATTATGAAGATTGTAGTCACAGACATAGGTAGTGGTACATTGGCAATGATAGCATAGAAAAAAATAATCTGCATTAGTACAGTATATAAAAAATTACAAATATACAGGAAGTCTCTGGTAGCTTGACTTCAGACAGGAGATATGAAAAAGGGAGGATTCCGTTGCTGTCTATATTGGTTTGAAATGTATAGGCCTTCAACATTGGATTCTCCCATCAGCACTGAGCTGTGGATGATTCCTAGCCTGGTCTCTTCATAGTAAGGTGCACCCATTTCCCTCCCCAGTATGATGTCATGTGTCTGGCCAGACCAACACAAGGGGTAAGACACAGTCAGCCTCTGCAGATGTTGTACTGTGAAAGAGCCCAAAAAGGCTGGCTTGCTTCCTACAGAGTTGCACTTGATCAGCGTGAGATGCTACACCTCCGAGTTGTTCAGCAGGAGGTGGGCTAGTTTGTGGGCTAGTTTGAACTCTGGCCTGAGGAGGCCAGAAAACGCCATCCATATCAAGCAGTACAACAGAGCCTAACCAGGGTGCCTGAGGGCCAACATCTCCAACAAGGCCCTCACACAGCACAGCAAGCGTGATTAAGACATCTCTGTGTGGGAGAGAAAACAAACCACACAGTCCATTTAAACAGAGAAGCACATCTCAATGAAGTCAGGCCAAGATGGTGCCTCTGATCCCTTTATGAAATGGATCCTGTTCCCCAGACAGAGACTGAGGAAATCTTCAGACCAAACTAAACAGCTTTTGGACGATGAAGAGAGAATGCCCAATCACAGACTGTCTTTATTATCTGTTTGTAGCTCTGTCCAGGCTGAGCTGCTCCATGGGCTGTTTAAGGCTGTCCTGACCAGCTGGAATGGAGGATATTGGCTCAGGAGCCTTGTTAGCACAGGGTCACATCTGTAAACAACAGAATGAACAGTAAATAGAAACAGTTCATCCTGGTCCTCACTCAAAGATGATTCCCACAGTACATCTAGCAAGTCATTAGACGTCTAACATGATTTTAATCTATATACTTGGAGCATTCCTGTGTCTTTCCACATTGGTTTGTATTTTCAGGCCAATGTGTGTGATTAAGTGACATATTGGCAGATATTAGCCTCATACTTGTTGTAATTGCCTGATTGTTTGGAGGTGTTATGCAAAAACACAAGAGGGCCTTGGATGGAAAAACAGATAGGTTAATTGTTTTTAGAGACAAGCTATTGCTTAGCAGTTCATTTCTAGTATGTTTCAGGGATTCTGAGAACATCTGTTAAAGATGTGAGATGTGTGACAGTAACTAGTTTGAGTGTTTGTTGGTTGTGATCACTGATCAGGAACGCAAGACACATCCAGCTGTGGTCTATTAACTCCCTCCCTGAGAGATGAGTGTGTCCCTTTGTTTCAACTCGGAAGGGTCATTGGATACTATGTGCAGTTCCTTATTGAATCATATTCACGTGCCCGCGTGGAGAGACACACACACACTTGCTGTTTAATAGTGCAGAACAAAAAATGTAATTATGGACAGGATTGCACAAAGGCTGTTGTTTATAAACTCAGCAAAAAAAAGACAACCCTGTCTACCAAAGATAATTTGTAAAAATCCAAATAACTTCACAGATCATCATTGTAAAGGGTTTAAACACTCCTGGTTTCTCCTGGTCGGAGAGTCCTTTAGGTGCCTTTTGACAAACTGAAAGCAGGCTTTTACTGAGTGGTTTCCGTCTGGCCACTCTACCATAAAGGCCTGATTGGTGGAGTGCTGCAGAGATGGTTGTCCTTCTGGAAGGTGACCGTTAGGTTCTTTTTCACCTCCCTGACCAAGGCCATTCTCCCCCGATTGCTCAGTTTGGCCGGGCAGCTCTAGGAAGAGTCTAGGTGGTTCCAAACTTCTTCCATTTAAGAATGATGGAGGCCACTGTGTTCTTGGTGACCTTCAAAGCGGCAGAATTTTTTTTGTACTCTTCTCCAGATCTGTGCTTCTACACAATTCTGTATGGGAGGTCTACGGACAATCGCGTCGAGCTCATGGCTTGGTTTTTTGCTCTGACATGCACTGTCAACTCTGGGACCTTATATAGACTTTCCAAATCATGTTCAATCAATTGAATTTACCACAGGTGGACTCCAATCAGCTCAAGGATGATAAATGGAAACAGTGTGCACCTGAGCTCAATTATCGTGTCTCATAGCAAAGGGTTGGAATACTTATGTAAACAAGGTATTTCCGTTTTCTAAACAATTGTTATATAATTTCTAAACTTGTTTTTGCTTTGTCATTGTGGTAGTGTGTGTATGTTGATGGGGAAAAAAATATGTATTTAATTTTGCCAACCAAAGTGCCTAACAGCAGTGGCTGCTTATGAAAATGAGCTAGGTAACCAACGACTGTAGTTACGTGTACAACGCAAGTTACCTTCCTTTCAAGTAGAAAGAAATCCAGCATAGACTAGTATAATGACTTGTGACCTTTTATTGTTGAGAGTACATTGAGTTGGTTAACGTTAGCACGTGTTTTGTGTAACAAACTCGTACATCGCCTTAGTCCGTACAAGTGCCCTTATTTTAGCGCACCAAAAACTTAATACTTCCAGATCAACACCATTTTAAAGCACAATTTCTCCCCTTTCCAACAGAAGCAATTACATTACCTAAACGCTGCCCGTTTCTGCATAATTCAAGCAGGAAATGAGCCCCGTCGGGTCTTTTTTAAATATTTTAAATGGCGGGTGGGGAAGCGAAACTAATGTGTGATAGTGAGAAGGAGAGATGTGTGGGATTTTTTTTTTTCACTCGATCTGTCCAACTTATCACCTCTAAAATGTAAATATAACACTATAAAGAGTTTGTGTGATTACATACCTATCTGAAGGTTTGTGTCGAATTTGAATCGGGTTTTTAGGGCGGTGCTAAAGTGATCTTAGAAGTAAACAGCGGCTTTGAGAATGATGATCACATGCAATGATGACGAAAAAAATTACTTGGTATCCCCCCCTTACCCTCGTCACTGTCCATTTCTTATTTTTAAAGGATGATAGAAGTGCTACACCTGGTGGAAAGAGATGGTAAATACAGAAATAGTTGCTTTATACGTGCTGTACGTTACGATACGTCAAGATGTAACGGAGGGTCAATTTTCTCAACTTTTCTCCAATACTATAGAGCCATTACCATGTCGATCAACGCTTGAATAGAAACCTAGTTCACACCCCCGATTTTGACGTCAACACAGTCCCACTTGGTAGCCTCATTTGAATGTTGCGGTTGCGCACATTTGTACGGAATGGGGTGCGTTTACGTTAGTGACATGCAAGCTAATGTTAGCCCACCAGTGCCGGGATACAGCTAGCTAACTTAACTATTGTCTGGTGGGCGCATCTAGTTAACCACAGATTTGACCTAAACAAAATAGTTAAAAAGGCTATAATATCTACTTGCTAGGTTACTTTGCAATGAGTTTGCATGGAGAAATGTGGAGGTTTTTCCTACCCTTAAGTGATGACGTCAAAGGTTGCGACAGGAAGTGTAGTTCTGTATGATAGCCACATTAGCGCTTCATTATAGGCAAAACGTAATGCAAACGTTTTGAAACATAGACCTTCCATAAAGTAGTTCTAAAACCCCCCACGGAAAATGTATCTTGGAAAAACAATTGGAATAATTTCCGGGTTTTACCGCTCGTTGTATAGGTATTATGACTCGAACTGTGGAACTCAATTCGACGAGGGTTGTTGACGTCAACTGCATGCGTTCAATGGAGAGACTCATATCATGAATATGCATAGGCATCCTCGAGACAACTCCAATATAAAGTGTTTTTTCTCAAAGTTGCCGGGATGTCACGTGTCCTACTTATATCAGTACTCTCGTAACAACTTAAGCATTACGAACATTTTATTATATCAAATAAACCTCACGTAGCAAATAAGCCATTCATGTTTGTTGTTGACCAAATTCGACACTCTCACTGACCTCCCATACAACGAAAAAACGTCACCTGCTGGAGGGAAAATATTTTCCGCTGAGTTGGGTCTCTATTTTCTTCTCCGTCTACACCCATTGCATTTGCTAGGTGCGCTTGAGCTACACATTGAGCAAACGGTGCAAATCCGCTGTCAGACCGAACAAACCAAAGTACCATAAATATATCAACTTTACAAATGCCGCGTTCAAAACAACTCGGAACTGGGTACTCGGTAATCTCCGAATTCTGTGCGTTCAAAACAACTGGGACCAAGGGGAAAAACGAGCTTCGATGGGGAAAAAAAGTCGTTTTGAACGGTCATCCAACTTGGAATTCCAACTCGGAACTCGGTCATCTTTCTAAAGCTCAGACTTTCTGTCCAGAATATTACTGACGTAATGATTTGATTTCGTATTCTTCGGAGTTCCCAGTTGTTGTGAACGCAGCATCAGTCAAAGCGTGGCCTTTTGGGATAAGTAGTTCCCACGTCAGGAAAATCATTATTTCCCCATACCCCTTTTCAGTCCTGTAAGCGGTGTTCAGCGGTGGTTGCTACCGGGGAGTGACGTCAGTGATAAGTTATTTTTCACCAAGACATTTCCAGTTCCAATTCCCAGTTTATGATTTGTAGCCCTATCAGCAGCACTGATTTGTTCTAGGCCTAATGTGTTTTTGACAGTCCAGACGAAATTATGATTTTTACCATCTTTTACAAAAAGGAAGATCGCACTTCTGACTCCAGGGTAATTGGTCAAAGCGTGAAATACTCGTTCTTAAAACTATTCTTGTTTGCATATGATTTTGTAAACCTTCAACATCAATTTAAAGCTGCAATATATAACTTTTTGGGCGACCCAATCAAATGTACATAGAAATGTGAGTTATAGACCAGTCATTGAAAGCAAGTCTAAGCGGTAGATCCGTTCTATGTGCGCTGTTTATATGCTTCCCATTCTTAAGTAGATTTTTATCACCTTTTACTTTTGTACACCAGCTTCAAACGGCTGAAAATACAATATTTTTGGCAAATGAAAATATATTTTACAGTGGTTTAGATGGTTCAATGATTTTCTACACTATAAATTGCTTGTTTTGTCACATCAACTGAAATTAGGCGAATTTATAATTTTTGCATCTATGAAATGGTGGAGTGATTAGAACGGCACACAGTAAGTTGTATCTTTTGTAGTTGTAAAATCATTTTTGGGTGATATGAAGGTAGACTTCCTAAGCTTTCCAAAACCGTATTGCAAGCGAGGATTATTAACAGTTAACAGAGCATTGGAACTGTTGTACACATTGGCCACACTGTGGTACATGGTTTGAATGAGAACCAAAGAGGTCTGGATATGGCCCCTTAGGAGGAATGGATGAGTCTGGGTCTGGTCTGCATGGTCTTGGCAGTCTGGGAGGATTTCTATTTCTCTATTGGGGCTCAACTGCTTGCAAAACAAAGCTCTGGTTCTATAGGGAGACCAAAACAAAGCTCTGGTTCTATAGGGAGACCAAAACAAAGCTCTGGCTCTATTGGGAGACCAAAACAAATCTCTGGCTCTATGGGAAGACCTGTGACAGATAGGAAGACCCTCTTGATTTGTTTTGTAACTGAACCAGTCATGAGTCTTCATCAAAAACAGAAAAACTATTAAGTTGATTGGCTGTTAAATTGAAATTTGACCTCCAGACATTTTGAACAAAGGCTAATTTGAACAAACTAAGAATTGTATCACCCTTTTTATCAAGCCAATGCATATAAATAACAGCCTTTGTGCAAACCTGTCCATAATTACATTTTTGTTCTGCACTATTAAACAGCAAGTGTGTTTGTGTCCGCGGGCACGTGAATGGGATTCCAGAAGGAACTGCACATAGTATCCAATGCCCCTCCCGAGTTGAAGCAAAGGGACACACTCATCTCTCAGGGAGGGAGTTAGTAGACCACAGCTGGATGTGTCCTGCGTTCCTGATCAGTGATCACAACCAACAAACACTCAAACTAGTTACTGGCACACAACTCACATCTTTAATAGATGTTCTCAGAATCCCTGGAACATACTAGAAATATACTTCTAAGCAATAGCTTGTCTATAAACACACTGCTAAATAATCTGTTTTTCCATCCAAGGCCCTCTTGTGGTTTTGCATAACACCTCCAAACAATCAGGCAATTACAGCAGGTATGAGACTAAATGTCTGCCAATATGTCACTTAAAAGGATCCAACCCTGTTTTTCAATTTTCGCCTAAAATGACATACCCAAATCTAACTGCCTGTAGCTCAGGACCTGAAGCAAGGATATGCATATTTGTGATACTTATTTGAAAGGAAACATTTTGAAGTTTGTGGACATTTTAAATGAATGTAGAAAAATACAGCACATTAGATCTGGTAAAACATAATACAAAGAAAAAAACATGCATATTTTTATTTGTACCATCTTCGAAATGCAAGAGGCTATAACGTATTATTCCAGCCAAGGTGCAATTTAGATTTGGGCCACTAGATGGCAACAGTGTATGTGCAACGTTTTGGACTGATCCAATGAACCAGTGCATATATGTTGAAAATGTTGTATCAAGACTTCCCAAATGTACCTAATTGGTTTATTAGGTACATTTGTAGGACTGTTACGCACGCCTACAAAAATTGCAAACATACAGTTTGTAAAAACAAAAACCATATCGCATCCCCAGTTACTAAACTCGTGATAGAGCGTCGGCAACCACATTTGCCGAGCCCTTCACATAGGCTATCTGTACATTTATATCCTTGTACAATCAGAGCCCACCGCATAAGGCGGCGGTTCTGATTGTACATTTGTTTCAAGAACACCAATGGATTATGGTCCGTGAAGACCATTACAGGCAAGGCACTGGAGCCCACATATACCTCAAAGAACTGTAAGGCAGGCAATAAAGCCAGTGTCTCTTGTTCAATTATAGAATACCTTGACTGACACGAGTTGAACTTACGGGAGAAGAAACTGATAGGCCGATACACTCCGTCTTCATCTTCCTGTAAGAGGACCTCTAATGACTTGCTAGATGAACTGTGAGAGTCATCTTTGAGTGAGGACCAGGATGAACTGTTTCTATTTACTGTTCATTCTGTTGTTTACAGATGTGACCCTGTGCTAACAAGGCTCCTGAGCCAATATCCTCCATTCCAGCTGGTCAGGACAGCCTTAAACAGCCCATGGAGCAGCTCAGCCTGGACAGAGCGACAAACATAAAAAAGACTGTGATTGGACGTTCTCTCTTCATCATCCAAAAGCTGCTTACTTAGGTCTGAAGATTTCCTCAGTCTCTGGCTGGGGAACAGGATCCATTTCATAAAGGGATCAGAGGCACCATCTTAGCCTGACTTCATTGAGATGTGCTTCTCTGTTTAAATGGACTGTGGTCTGTTTCTCTCTCCACACACAGTTGAGTGCTAATCACACTTGCTGTGCTGTGTGAGGGCCTTGTGGTGTTGGCCCTCAGGCACCTTGGTCAGGCTGTTGTACTGCTTGATATGGATGGAAGTTTCCAGCCTCCTCAGGTCAGAGTTCAAACTAGCCCACGTGACTGACCACAACCTGTTATACTGTGCAGGTGTCCATGATCTGGTGGCCTGTGGAGTCATCAGCCCAAGAGTGTACCTGTAAGGACCACTCATTCTTTTTGCTGCACCAGGCAGACAGCTCCAGCTTGGTGCAAATAAGATGCCTGACCATCTGGTACATGTCCCCACTCAACATGGCCCTCCTGCTGAACAACTCGGAGGTGTGGCACATCATGCTGTTTAAGTGCAACTCTGTAGGAAGCAGGCCAGCATTCTTGGACTCTTTTGCAATGCAGAATCTGCAGAGGCTGACTGTGTTGTACCCCTTGTGGCAGTCTGACCAGACACATGACATCATACTGGGGAGGGACATGGGTGCACCTTACTATGAAGAGACCAGGCTAGGAATCATCCACAGCTCAGTGCTGCTGGGAGAATCCAATGTGAAGGCCTAAACCGTTCAAACAAATATAGACAGCAACGGAATCCTCTCGTCTAGAGTGAAACTACCAGATACTTTTCTATACTAATGCAGATTCCTTTTTTTCTATGTTAACATTGCCAATTTACCACTACCTATGCCTGTGACTGCAATCTTCATGTTCACAATCTTCATGGTCATTTCAATATAGTAAGGTCACGATTCAATCATGTATTTTCACACTTCACTTATAGAAGTGGGTTTGATTTGCACAGCAGCATGTCTCAAATGGTGCCATTTACTTTTTGTTTCAAATATATATTTGAGGTATTTTAACTTAATTTAGACAGTAAGGAAATCAGAGGGGGAGACAGGCAGGTGGGAGGAACAGTGGGAAGGGTGGACACTGGGACTGAACCCTGGTCTCCGATGGGGAGTGTTATATGCGACTTGTGCAAACAGACATCCGACAGCTTGTACTCATTTAGTAATACCTTTCGAGGAAGCATTTCAATAACAGCAGTTAGGCTCTTTCCTTTTAATTAAAGGTCTGCTTCAATATTCATCAACACAATACCTGTTGTTTGGCTTTGCTGAAATATCTACTTCCTTTACGATAGAATTTAATTGACATGAAATAGAATTTCATTGACAAATGTCCTTCAGTCTACCCTGCAAGGATAACAATTTGTTTGCTCTTTCAAATCTGCATTTATTAACATAGTAATTACAATAATCCATTGAATTAGCTTTGATTGTATATTATGCAAAGAAAATACAAAAAAATGAAGACAAGGGAAATTGGGGAAAGATGATTTAAAACAAATACAACATAATTAGTTTGCACAGAAAATAGCTAAATCATTAACATTATTTTTTATATATAATTTTAGCTGTATGAAAAGTATAGCGTCAAAATTGTACACAATTAAAAACTAAATAATTAGGTATAGGGCAAACAGCAAGGCACTGATAACAACATTCATTATTATCACCACAGCAGTTCAATTGCATTGGTATAACTTGGTCATCTGAATTTAATAGGACCTAATAATACATTTTGAAACATTGTACATGTATGCCAGTCATGTAAAAAGTGCAAATAGAACTAATACACAGCACAAGACAATAACCTAATGAATATAATTAATTCTGCTCTTGCAACCCTTATTCTCTTGCTACCTTAGAAAACAGTAATGTCACTCAAGTAGGCACAGTAAAAGAATGGACAAGAGGAACACTTTTTTTGTATTTTTTTTGTTTTTACAAATATGCTGTTGGAAATGTATTAATTCTGTCTAATGAAATTCAACATTACAATGGGGCAGTTCCCAGCATTCAAGACCACTTGGTTTTCACTATCCCTGGTTCACCTGAGTAAGCAACAGTCCCAGGTTACCCCTCTGATTATCCTCTCCATCTCCACCATAGGCTGCCCATTTAAATAGTTAAAGGAACAGGGAAAGTATTGGTAGGACTCCAGGCCTAGAACAACCAATCAAAGACTAAACTGAATACCCTGCTCTACCCCAAACAGATTCAGGTGCGGTTAAGTAGATGCACGAGCTGAGCATATCTAAATAAATCACCATACTTTCTCTTGAGAGAAACTCAGATCTTGTATCCTGTAACATTGTCCCCAAGACTCATCTCCTCTATCACAGGAATAGTCACAGGTCTATGGGGGCAGTCATAGTCCGACAGCTCAGATAAGTCACTCTTCACCTCCAGTCCCAACTCTCTCGTTACCTGCAGTGAAGAGCCTGACCCCTCGTTAGGCAACATGACCTCCCCACCGCTCCACTCCTGGTCCTTCAGTCCAATGGGGAGGCGGAGGACCTCTTCCTGGGGGGTACTGATGACTGTGAGGGTCTCATCTGGCAAAGATTCCATGGGGGTCTGCAGCAGGGGGGAGCCACCTGTTTGTAACTCACTCAGAATGTCTCTTTCAGGGTGCATAAGGGACTCACCTGAACTCATATGTGACAGCATGGAAGCCTACCAGAGAAGGAGAATATGCAACATTCAGTCAAACATTCTGTGGGTGAAATATGTTTTAAAATTTGCTATTGTTTTGACAGTGTTTACAGGTAGTAGCATATCAATAGTTTGATAACTCCAATAGGAACATGACACTCCTCATTTCTACAATGTACCACCAAGTGCTCTCCTGAAACTATCTCTGCATGACTATAATCTAGTCTATATGTAGTAGCTTTATGACTAAATCCACTGCAGTGCAGGCCAAACAGTTGAAAAGCTGAACACACCAAACTCTTTGGTTGAGGGAATGAGCCGCTTGTCAGTTTACTGTATATCAGCCACACGATGAACGCAATCACCACTATGGCAACGATAGGGATCACAATGTAGAGGGCAGTGTAGCTAGGACCTACAGGGAACAAGTCCAGCAGTTAGACTGACAGTCAAACTGATTTCACATTCAAAACTGTACAGTGTTCTAATTGAGCATTTGCTGATCAAATCAGCCATAATATGACAATACAGACAAATATAACTTTCAAAGGACGTATCAGATATTAGCAGATGTGGTTTAGAGCTAATATGACTTTGACGCATCCATCATGTGAGAAATTAAGAGTCTTACCGGAATCCCCATGCTTCCCCTCAATGCATATGTTCTGGTGAGCTGAGACATGAACATTGTTCATTTTTCCTTTCATCTTGATGCAGTGCCTATCCATCTTTCCATCGACTGGTATTTCAGCCTCACACACATGGTGTTGCTTGTAGGAGCAGGTAAAACAATGCTCTTTCTGGGGAAATAAAAAAAGGAATATATTTAGCCTATGTTCCAAAAAAAACTTTTATATAATGTTCATAAAAATATAGGAAATGTGTTCCCTTTATAAAAATAAAGCTTCTTTGCTTGCAAGTGAAAACTATTTGCAGTGGGTATACACATGAGAAAAATCTAAATTTCTACAAAGGTGGTTCCCAGAAACCATCATATAGTAAGTCATGATTTTCCAGCAGTTCTCACCAACGGATCTTCTGCGACAACCGTGTAATGAAATTCCTTATGATCCGGTCTTTCATTTTTGATGATGGCATATTTGTAGATGTGAAACGGGTGAATGAATTGAACTTTGATAATTTGATCAGATACAGCAGAGATGTTGACAGGTGGGAAATCCAATGAGCCTAAAAAACACACAAAAGACCATTACTCTGTGAAGAAATCTGAGGTCAGAAAATATGTTCAAAATCTCCCGGCTCGGAGCATTGTGTGGTCAGATCAACAAAGAAATGCTACATGTGCTGCAGTACATACAGTGTACTTACAAACCCTTTCAAGATACTACCCCAATTCAATCACTACATACTGTATATTCACCTTTTGGTTAGCTCAGTGTTTATTTTATTTTTTATTTATTTCACCTTTATTTAACCAGGTAGGCTAGTTGAGAACAAGTTCTCATTTACAACTGCGACCTGGCCAAGATAAAGCATAGCAGTGTGAACAGAGAACAACACAGTTACACATGGAGTAAACAATAAACAAGTCAATAACACAGTACAAAAAAAGAATAAAGAAAAAAAATATTTTATATACATTGTGTGCAAAAGGCATGAGGAGGTAGGTGAATAATTACAATTTAGCAGATTAACACTGGAGTGACAAATGATCAGATGGTCATGTGCAGGTAGAGATACTAGTGTGCAAAAGAACAGAAAAGTAAATAAATAAAAACAGTATGGGGATGAGGTAGGTAAATTGGGTGGGCTATTTACCGATGGACTATGTACAGCTGCAGCGATCGGTTAGCTGCTCAGATAGCAGATGTTTAAAGTTGGTGAGGGAGATAAAAGTCTCCAACTTCAACGATTTTTGCAATTCGGTCCAGTCACAGGCAGCAGAGAACTGGAAGGAAAGGCGGCCAAATGAGGTGATGGTTTAAGGGATGATCAGTGAGATACAACTGCTGGAGCGCGTGCTACGGGTGGGTGTTGCCATCGTGACCAGTGAACTGAGATAAGGCGGAGCTTTACCTAGCATGGACTTGTAGATGACCTGGAGCCAGTGGGTCTGGCGACGAATATGTAGCGAGGGCCAGCCGACTAGAGCATACAGGTTGCAGTGATGGGTGGTATAAGGTGCTTTAGTAACAAAATGGATGGCACTGTGATAAACTGCATCCAGTTTGCTGAGTAGAGTATTGTAAGCTATTTTGTAGATAACATCGCCGAAGTCTGATGTTTGATATGAGTCTGGAAGGAGAGTTTACAGTCTAGACAGACACCTAGGTACTTATAGATGTCCACATATTCTAGGTCGGAACCATCCAGGGTGGTGATGCTAGTCGGGTGTGTGGGTGCAGGCAGCGAACGGTTGAAAAGCATGCATTTGATTTTACTAGCGTTTAAGAGCAGTTGGAGGCCACGGAAGGAGTGTTGCATGGCATTGAATCTCGTTTGGAGGTTAGATAGCACAGTGTCCAAGGAAGGGCCAGAAGTATACAGAATCGCCCGCAGCAAGAGCAACATCATTGATATATACAGAGAAAAGAGTCGGCCCGAGAATTGAACCCTGTGGCACCCCCATAGACTGCCAGAGGACCGGACAACATGCCCTCCGATTTGACACACTGAACCCTGTCTGCAAAGTAGTTGGTGAACCAGGCAAGGCAGTCATTAGAAAAACCGAGGCTACTAGTGTGAGAACTTACACTGTACCACCACATCTGAATACACTGTATCATCGTAGGTGAATGAAATTTCGGAGTAATTGGTATTCTGTCCAACAGCAGTCAATATGAAACGGTAGCCCTCTTCTATTACTTTGGTAAATGAGGAGACATCGCAGTGGTAGAGGGAAGTGTTTGAACAAACCAAGGCAGCACTGAAAGAAAGAGGAAAACAATTGTTGTGGGTTAGTGGCAACCTCTGATTTGGACTAAAATGTTAGTTCACAATTACAATGGAGAAGCTGACAAAGACCTGTTGACAGGACTTTACATTTGTATGGGTCTGACAGTGCATGTCAATTTTCCAATTTCTACTTGAAATTGTGGCAAGAAAGACTTAAATAATATTCACTGGCTATTTAACCTACATTGGATAACATAGGCCCTATTTGGTGAGAGATTAAGAAACCTCTTAGGTGCTGCAGCACCTACCCAGAATATTTTCTTGTCATTTCCACATTGAACTGTGGCTGCAGAGATGGTTCACTGTAGTTCCAATAGATCACATTGTGAAAATTGTGGCAGATGAGGCTCATGTTGACAGGAGGAGGAACTGTAGGATAAAATAGTAGAAAGTCAGTCAGAACCAGTTTCTAAAACTGTGCTATAATTAAGCAATAAGGCACAAGGGGGTGTGGTATATGGCCATTATACCACTGCTAAGGGCTGTTCTTAGGCACGATGCATCACGGAGTGCCTGGATCCAGCCATTAGCCTTGCTATATTGGCCATATACTGGTAAGTTGGTGGTTGAAGAAATCCCTCTAGTGGTGTGGGGGCTGTGCTTTGGCAAAGTGGTTGGGGTTATATCCTGCCTGTTAGGCCCTGTCCGGGGGTATCGTCGGATGGGGCCACAGTGTTTCCCGACCCCTCCTGTCTTTAGCGTCCAGTATTTATGCGTCTTGGGGCTATGGTCAGTCTGTATTTCTCCTGTCTTATTCGGTGTCCTGTGTGAATTTAAGTATTCTCTGTCTCTCTCTCTTGGAGTACCTGAGCCCTAGGACCATGCCTCAGGACTACCTGGCCTGATGACTCCTTGCTGTCAACTCTCTAGAGACAGCAGGAGCGGTAGAGATACTCTGAATGTGATCGGCTACGAAAAGCCAACTGACATTTACTGCTAAGGCTCCTTAACAGCTTCTACCCCCAAGCCATAAGACTGCTGAACAATTAATCAAATGGCCACCGGACTATTACATTGACCCCCCCCTCCCTTCCATTTGTTTTGTACACTGCTGATACATGTACAAATGACCTCTAACCTGTACCTCCGCACACTGACTCGGTACCGGTATCCCCTGTATATAGCCTCGTTGTTGTTATGCTATTGTGTTACTTTTTATAATTCTTTGCTTTAGTTTATTTGGTAAATATTTTCTTAACTCTTCTGTTGGTTAAGGTAAGCATTTCACAATAAGGTCTACACTTGTATTCGGCGTATGTGACAAATAAAGTTTGAATTGAATGTCTGTTTATGTGAATAAACAAGCAATGAATAGTGTAGAGAATATTGTACCATCTAAATTTCTGTGAAATATATTTTCAATAACCAAAAATATTGTATTTTCAGCTGTTTGAAACTGTGTACAAAACCAGAAGAAAAAGACGTAAGAAATAAATGTAAGAACGGGAAACAAAGAAATAGAGCACATCTACCACTTTTTAGATATGTATTTTACCTTTATTTAACTAGGAAAGTCCGTTAAGAACAAATTCTTATTTTCAATGACAGCCTAGGAACAGTGGGTTAATTAACTGCCTTGTTCAGGGGCAGAACGACAGATTTTTACCTTGTCAGCTCGAGGATTCAAACTAGAAACCTTACAGGTTACTGGCCCAATGCTCTAACCACTAGGCTACCTGCCGCCCCCATATGCTTTCTATAACTCACATTTCTACGTGCAGCTTTAAGTTCACTGGGATATATTCAAGATATGGGCTGCATTGTGTGCAAGTTAAACAACCTGATAAATCTCCAGCACAACATATGGTATAGTAAGTGATTGCAGGGAAGATAACATCTCACTTGCAGTAGAAGCCTGGCACTATTAGCTGAGGAAGGTGAATATATCAGACTGTATGAAGTCAGAAAGGAACTGGTCTCATTGTCAGGGGATAATTGGATGTTGGATATAACTAAATGTTTTTAATTCATTAATTACAGAAGAATTACTCATGTTTCAGTGGGCCATTATGTATGGTATGTAGTGCATGTACAAACGATTGAACATTTCCTCACATAGCATCTGTGCTGTTTTGGGGAAATACACTTCCGGATTTAGTTTCACAACATAAATGTTACTTTAGAGTGGAGAAAGGCAATATCCTCTGTTCTGTGGAGCACAACACACTAGACTAGATCACTCCATAAAAAACACTGAGGGTACAGTAATAACCCACACATGAAGTTAGACATGTGTCAGATCACAGAGGTGTCAGACCACAGAGAGGTCTTACTGTAACTGTATGATTTTCTCTGTGGTGTAAGTGTGAAATCTACAGTGAATTTCCCACTGAGGTTGAAGGAACAAAAAACTTGACTTAGGCTACTGGCATACAAACAGAATGCCAAAACCAACTGACAATAAACAGTGCTCACCACTTATTGCGAACTAGCACCTTATTTATTGACAACAACTGACTACTTTAAGGACAACTGTTTGTGTATCAGTCCACGCCTGAATAAAATAAAACACATGGACTGACAATATTGTAGCGAATTTGGGGGGTAGGTTCGACCGGGACTCGAACACAGGTCCAGCGACTGTCAACCCAACACCTTACGCCAAGAGATCCTCGAACATATTTTCATACTAAGTATACTTTTGGAATAGCAATATAAATTCCAAGAACATTAGCATATTGTACAGTGGCCTATATCCTGCATTATGTTGTCGAAAAAACTAAGCAGGAATACTGTACTAAATACTTAAGAGTAACATCAGCTCCAAGTGATTAATCACAAAGCAACATTTATAGCCAACCATTTTAGGGCAAGAATTACTTACCGTAAGAGTCGACATGACGTTGACTTAAAACGAATATCAGGGAAATGTGGGCTAATCCTATCCCGACCATTTTTTATTTTGTCGAGTCTATAGGCCTATGTAATACTATATGAAATGTATTTGAATGTCTATATGAATAAGCTATTCTTATTTTAGATGACTTGAGAGCCTTTTGTCTGTCTAAATAATTTGAGGCATTTCCGGTACAGCCAAACCTCAGGACGTTGCTCCAATCGGCAGGCTACACCGTACACAACTTCCAATGAAATGTTCCTGTAACCGCCATTAGACCCGCCTGCTGCAAACGTTTACTGGCAGCAGGAAAACTCCGTGCGGTGATACTATGTCGCCTTGCGCCGTAGTGAAGTTTCCACATCTCGGATCAGCTTCCTCTCCTCTCCTCTCCCCGAAACCTAACCTTAACTCAGGGAACCAGCGCAGAACGACTGCGCCCTCTCATTGCAGACGAAGTTCCAGGCCGACCAGGCGGTACTACAGGCATTGTTTGCAGTTAACAGGATCCCCCATTTTGGTGAAGGGGGAAATGGCGAACTTCGTGGTCAATCTTCGTGTAAATACTTACACATTTCGAATACAATCATGGTACCAATAATTACTTATATTACACCAGATGTATGTTATTGAATCTATTTTTTGGGGCCCTCAGCGTGATTTGGTTGCACTACTCTCTCGGGAGAGAAAATGTTCAAAGTATATTTCCTGCAGTTCTACACATTTTGCCATGTGGCGTAGAGGAAATGTTGCCGTTTTAAAGCAGGTTTTCTACAATTATACCATTTTGTCATTGGGCAGAGAGAACATTTTGCAAGTTTATAACACTTCCTGCAATTATAAACATTTTGCCATGGGGTGGAGAGAAAGGTTTGCTGTTTTGAACCACATTTCCTGCAATTGTTAGTTGACATGGCTAATTAAGTGACTGACACATCAAAAGGAATAATTGCCCATTTTCGAAATTGCGCCTAGTGTATTCTACTAGTCCAGTGCATTATCTATGCACTTGAGGGGATAGGAATCCTTCATGGTCACATAGTTCAGCTGCCTGTAGTCTGCACAGAAGTGCCTTTTAATTTTTTTTTTATTCACAACAAATCAATACATAAAGCATATGAGGGAACACAAGCATTCATAGATTACAAACAATAGACAATCGAGCTAGGGGGTACAATATCACATTACAATTACACAAGGACCTTAAGGGACATGCATATACTTACAATTCTAACAGCTTTTTTGTTAGTAGAGCATTTAACCGTCTTAAAATACAGTTACATTTATTTTTGTAGGGTACGAAAATGTGGTTTTCTGTTTGTAAATGTACATTTGTGTATATGAAATTTGGCCAAAAGAATAATGAAATTAATTACATAAATATTTCCGCTTATTTCTATTGTATGTAAAGAATCCAAACAGTACATCTCTCCACAATAGTGTAAAATCTTCATAAATGTGTTCAATTCTAAACCTACTGATGTCTTGCCACAGTTTTCTTACATGCATACAATGCCAAAAAAAGATGCTAAACTGTTTCTGGGTGGTCACAGAAGTGCCTTGAGCTGTCCTTCTTGACTAGGACTACAGAGTCCGCAAAGGGTTGTTGGATGGCTAGATGAATCCCATCTCCCGGATCTTCTGCTCCGCTACCTCTCTTCGTCAGTGGCAAGCTACGCTATGAAACCAGACACTCTTACAGAGACTTTGATATTAGGGTGATTCTGCAACTACGGGCACTTCCATGTCCTCGGGTCAATTTGGTGGATTTTGTAAAAAATAAAACAAATACAAATATTTGTATGTTAAGTGCCCTTTACATTGTTTTTTACACACAATATACCTGTCCTTTGGGAGTGGTGTCATTTCCACCACTGAGGACAAATTCCTCATTAATTAAGTTTTTTTCAAGAGAATGTTCATTTAGTTACCGTGGAAACATTGTGACACTGAAGCACATGGCTGCAGTGGACAGTTGTTCCAGATGTAATGTCCAGAAGTTTAAGAAAAATCGAGGTAAATATTGCTTGTGTACAGAATATTTTAATTGTCAGTCATTTCCGAACAGGCATTCATTTCTTTAATGTGTGGTACAACTTTTGAATAAAAAAAAATATTTTATGTGTTTAGTGTGAACGATATGCTAGCTGTAATACTAATCAAAGCATGCTAAGCTGTCAATTTTCTCCTGAAACTGGAAATTTCCATCACAGTCATTGCCATCACAAAGTCAAGTGTGGTGGAAATGACACATCCATTACCTTATTCGTTTTTATTGTACTTAAAAAAAAAAAAGTACTTTAGGCTTATTTAATCATTTAAATTAATTTAATCTAGAAAATGCTCCATGGTGTGCACAAAAACTAAGTAGTTTTTGTCTTTATTTTTAGAAGATTCCACATAAAACAGCTCAGAGGTCACAGACATATAGAAACAGTATAAAAAATGCTCATATACGATACCAGGAACATCAGCAAAAAGACGGAGAGATACTGGAAGGAAAAAGAGAAGGGAGAAGTGAAATCTATCTCTGAGCTTACAAAGCGAGAACAAAGAAACAAAGATGGAAATGTAACCAACGGAATAGAAGACAGACTTTAAAGAGAACAGTTGCAATGGAGACCTACTTATCAGCCAACACACCACCTCAGTCACCAGATGACTTGCAGCCAGAACATGAGGCCAACATACCTGCCCCCGATGCACACCCTGATACCCCCTCCTCATCGTCTGCAACATGAATGAGAAGTCGAATACTTGCTGGAAGGAAAAAGGTTGGAAGAGGTCGCTCAAAAGCCTACAGAGATCTTAATATGACAAATGTCAAACTTGATAATGCTTTACGGAAAGCTGAGAAATACAAAAAAAAGGTACGATCGACTGATGAACAAAATGAAGAGACAAGATTCCCCAAAGACAAAACAGCAAATGAAGGGAACTCCAAAGAATTTGAGAAGGATTTTATTGTTTCAAAATGCCATCATTGCAGAGTTAAAACAAAAGTATTTAAAAAATGTGCAGTGCCAAAGGACAAACAAGTGGCTTCAAACATGCTCAGAGGAAACATCCTGAGAAAGTATGGGCTGGTCAAAGCTACAAACAGAATTAGGATTTTCAGCAAAAGCAATGAGTGCAAATGAAAACAGGCCATCAAGTCTTCAAAAAATCAGTGTAACAGAATTAGCACAGCCACAGAAGAGAAAATCATTAGATTCTATGAACGTGATGACATCAAAACAACAACAGGGAAAAAGGACCCACTAACGAGGAACAAGAAGAAAAAGCAGAAGCGCTTCTTGAATGGCACAATTCAGAACCTTTATCAGAAGTTTAAGAAGGAATATTTAGAAATTCAAATTTCCTACTGTGAATTCTGCAAAAGATGTCCTTTTTGGGATGTCAAGCCAACAGTTCAGGATAGGGACACATGTCTCTGCAAAACCCACGCCAACCTCCAGTTCATGGCGGGCAAACTACAGTATCACAAAGTGATCAGCTGCAGCAACACTGAGAAAGTGTTTGAGTCTTTGTGCTGTGTGAACCCGAAGAAAGAGTGCATGTATAGAGAGTGCTCCCATTGCCAAGCAAAATAGCTTAAATTAAGAATTTATGCTATTGCTAGCAATCAAGAGGAAACTCTGAATTAACGACTCAAAAAGACCTCAGGTTATGCTCTTCAAATGGATGTTAACTGTGAGGGCCAAGATGCCCATGCACCCAATAATGATAGTATTCAAAAAGTTTAAGCTGCCTATCAATCATTGTTTTTGAAACCAGTGGAAACCCAGTGACAATGTGCTATTTCAACAGCTACAGAATCCCAGCCTATGGAATAAAAGTGGGGCTTTTATTGCTCAGCTATTGCATGCTGATAAAAAAATATTTAATCCATAGGCCCAATGGACAAATGTTCAAACTCATACACTTTTGACAGACTTAAAGGGGCAATCTGTTGCTACATCCATTTTTGGACATACAAATTATATATATATCCATTGATTTTTGAAGAATATAACTTATAAATGCCTCAGGAGCTTAGTTCAACTGTCACACTCCATAAGAACCCAAAATACAAGCTTGTTTTTCTCCAATGTTTGTAACATTATAAATGTAAATAAACACTGTGTAGCCTCATAACATGGTTAAAACAATAATTTTGATATTATGGATGGTCAGGCTAATCTGAGAGTGGTTACATTTCTCCAGGCCCATCCCTTAATTACATTTTTGGATTATCAAGATACCAAATTGTCACCAACAAAAAGTTTATCAATAGGCCTATAGCAAATGCAGCACATGGCATTCATTTTTCACATGTAAATAGCACTTTTCAAAGCATGCCATTTCATGAGCGCAGCATTTATTTTTCAACTCGAATCAATGAGCCCAATCAGTCCTCCATGACAACAAAATCATAAACAACAGAGTAGGGTTGGCTAATAAGTCCTTAGTTTTGGGGTTATGCCCAGGTAAAACAATTTGGCTAATCTATACATATATCCATATTTCCAAGTCCTATTCTTGAAGATCAAGGGGTATAACATTTATTGGAATGACTGGAATTCTGATAGACTTTGGTTTTTAATTGAAAGATATAATTTTAATCATATTATTATATGAAGTTGAAAGCGATGGTTTAGAAGAAGTCTACATAACCAACCAATAAAGTAGAATTTAACATCCATATATGGCCAGCTATGTAATCTTTAACATTGATTTATCCTGCAATAGATGTGGTTCAATTGGTACCATACATTTTTATCTTCTTCGAATGCCTCTTAAGGGAAAAGTAATCCGAAAGTAACTGAATGTAATCAGATTACATTACTGAGTTTGGGTAATACAAAAGTTACGTTACTGATAGTAAATAGTAACTGTTTTTTAAGAAGTAGTTTAAAATAAATGGTCCAATTCACACACTTATCAAGAGAACATCCCTGGTCATCCCTACTGATGATCTGGTCGACTCACTAAACACACATGCTTAGTTTTGTAAATTATGTCTGCATGTTGGAGTGTGCCCCTAGCTATCTGTAAAAAAAAAAAAAAATGGTGCCATCTGGTTTGCTTAATTTAAGGAATTTGAAAACGATTTGTACTGTTACTTTTGATCCTTAAGTATAGTTTAGCAATAACATTTATTTTTTATACTTAAGTATATTCAAAACCAAATACTTTTAGACTTACTCAATTAGTATTTTACTGGGTGACTTTCACCTTTACTTGAGTACATTTTCAGTTTTTTTCAGTTTTTGATTTGTTAAAAAAGTTTGAAATATCCAATAAATGTCGTTCCACTTCATGATTGTGTCCCACTTGTTGTTGATTCTTCACAAAAAAATACAGTTTTATATCTTTATGTTTGAAGCCTGAAATGTGGCAAAAGGTCACAAAGTTCAAGGGGGCCGAATACTTTCGCAAGGCACTGTATCTGAGCTGTTGTCAGACAGAACTTAAAACCGTCTGGTTTTTGGGAAATTTTCATTTTACACAGAAAGAGGTGGTCTGAATGGAACTCCTGAAAGGTAACTTTATAATAATAATCTGGGGAAAAGGGAGGTTCGTAGGGATTGGGGTCATTTCCAATAGGGCAATCTGGATCCCCAATGAAGGGTGAAACAGTGGCCAGATCCGTCAGGTGATTTAAGTTCACTTCTGTGGTCATGAACATTTGGTGGGGAGGAGATACTGCTGTTGGGAGGAGATACTCCTCTCTCAAATTCATAGTCATAGTAGCCCCGCACGACCATCCTGAACTCGCAAGCTTCTACTCTGTTTCACTCGCGGTTTCAAACTGATCAGAACAGTTGAAGCTCATGAGATTTTAAGATGGTATTATGAAGCTATAGTCATAGGTCTAAACGGCCATAGGATGGCCATAAGTGACATCCCATTGGGATTTTGAAGCCATAAAAGATTTATCTGTCATGGAGACGTTTGTGTGTGTTTGATTCTTAGTTGAGGAAATAGATACAGATGTGATTGTGCAACCTGGTCCCACAGCATTTCGTATTATTTTGTACTTAAATCCGAGACGCTCCATTTATTATGATATGTTACCTTTCGTATGGTATGTATTAATTTGTGGATGTCCATCACCCATTTCGCATGATATGTTACGAATTCTAGCTAGGTGGCTAACGATAGCTATCTTGCTAATGTTAGCTAGACTAGGGGTTAGGGGTTATGGTTAAGTTTAGGAGTTAGGTTAAAGGGTTAGGGGAAGAGTTAGCTAACATGCTAAGTAGTTGCAAAATAGCTAAAAAGTAGTAATTAGTTGAAGATTTACAAATTTGCTAAAATGATAAAGTTTTCCATGACGTGAACTCGCAACCTTTGGGTTGCTAGACGAGCACATCATACACGCACCCATAAACCCAGACCAATCACCCTCCTTTCATTTTTGCCTTAAGAAACCATCTGTCTCATGTAACCATTTGAAACTTAACATATAATACTAAATGGAGTTTCTCAGATTTACGTACACATGCTCAGTGTATAGCGAGTGTGCCCACTCTGGTACATGCGCTCTAGCCAACAGCTCGCAGGTATAGCCTACATGATGAGATTATTATGGAGAAAATAATGAGGTTATTCTTATTTGTCAAATGGCAGCCAAGCATTGATCATCATGTCACCAGAATAGGACCCTCAATATTTATTGGAAAGGAGCAGCAAGCTCATCACCTTGCACTTTCACCACTCTGTGAAGTTAATCATAATTGATTTAATCTGTAGCCTAAAAAATGTAATGCTTTCCCGACGAGTCATAGCGGGAGGACCACACAACATCTCATCGCATGACTCCAAGTTTACTTGAAATCAAATATAATTTTATTTGTCACATGGGCCGAATACAACAGGTGTAGTAGACCTTACAGTGAAATGCTTACTTCAACCCCTGAACCAACAATGCAGTTTTAAGAAAATACCAACAAAAAAAACAGTAAGTGACCAGAATAACAAATAAGAGAGCAGCAGTAAATAACAATAGCGGGGCTATATACAGGGGGTACCGATACAGAGTCAATGTCAATGTGCAGGGGGCACCGGTGTCGAGGCAATTATTCAAGTGACTATGCTTAGATAATAACAGAGAGTAGTAGCAGCGTTCCAGAGGGCGGGGGGGTTATTAGCTGTTCAGGAGTCTTATGGCTTGGGGGTAGAAGCTATTTAGGAGCCTTTTGACAATTTTTAAGGCCTTCCTCTCACACCGCCTGGTATAGAGGTCCTGGATGGCAGGAAGCTTGGCCCCGGTGATGGACTGGACCGTACGCATGACCCTCTGTAGTGCCTTGCGGTTGGGGGCCGAGCAGTTGCCTTACCGGGCAGTGATACAACCCATCAGGATGCCCTCAATGGTGCAGCTGTAAAATCTTTTGAGGATCTGAGGATCAATTCCAAATCTTTTCAGTCTCCTGAGGGGGAATAGGTTTTTCCATGCCCTCTTCACGACTGTCTTGGTGTGCTTGGACCATGTTCGTTTATTGGTGATGTGGACACCAAGGAACTTGAAGCTCTCAACCTGCTCCACTACAGCCCCGTCGATGAGAATGGGGTGTGCTTGGTCCTCCTTTTCCTGTAGTCCAGAATCATCTCCTTTGTCTTGATCACATTGAGGGAGAGGTTGTTGTCCTTGCACCACACGGTCAGGTCTCTGACCTCCTCCCTATAGGCTGTCTCATCGTTGTCGGTGATCAGGCCTAACCCTGTTGTGTCATCAGCAAACTTAATGATGGTGTTGGCCGTGCAGTCATGAGTGAACAGGGAAAACAGGAGGGGGCTGAGCACGCACACCTGAGGGGCCACCGTGTTGCGTGCCGGATGTGTTGTTACCTGCCCTTATCACCTGGGGGCGGCCCGTCAGGAAGTTCAGGATCCAGTTGCAGAGGGAGGTGTTTAGTCACAGGATCCTTAGCTTGGTGATCAGCTTTGAGGGCACTATGGTGTTGAACGCTGAGCTGTAGTCAATGAATAGCATTTTCACATAGGTGTTCCTTTTGTCCAGGTGGGAAAGGGCAGTGTGGAGTGCAATAGAGATTGCATCATCTGTGGATCTGTTTGAGCGGTATGCAAATTGGAGTGGGTCTAGGGTTTCTGGGATAATGGTGTTGATGCAAGCCATGACCAGCCTTTCAAAGCATTTCATGGCTACAGATGCGAGTGCTACGGGTCGGTAGTCATTTAGGCAGGTTATTTTAGTGTTCTTGGGCACAGGGACTATGGTGGTCTGCTTGAAACATGTTGGTATTACAGACTCAGACAGGGAGAGGTTGAAAATGTCAGTGAAGATACTTGCCAGTTGGTCAGCGCGTGCTCGGAATGCCTGTCCTGATGCTCTCATGCATATTTCAGTGTTACTTGCCTCGGAGCGAGCATATAGGTTATTTAGCTCATCTGGTAGGCTTGTGCCACTCGGCAGCTCTCGACTATGCTTCCCTTTGTAGTCTGTAATAGTTTGCAAGCCTTGCCACATCTGATGAGCGTCGGAGCTGGTGTAGTATGATTCGATCTTAGTCCTGTATTGATGCTTTGCCTGTTTGATGTTCATCGGCGGGCATAGACGGATTTCTTATAAGCTTCCGGGTTAGAGTGCCGCTCCTTGAAAGCAGCAGCTCTACCCTTTAGCTCAGTGCGAATGTTGCCTGTAATCCATGGCTTCTGGTTGTGGTATGTACGTACCAAATGTTTTATTGTGTATTGCCTTGTGAAACTGTTTTATTAACTCTATTGATTAACTGTATTCCCTCACTGATGTTCTCCCCAGGCCAGCCTATTTTTATTTATTTTTTACCCCTTTTTTGTGGTATCCAATTGGTAGTAGTTACAGTCTTGTCTCATCGCTGCAACTCCCGTACGGACTCGGGAGAGGCAAAGGTTGAGAGCCATGCGTCCTCTGAAACACAACCCAAACTAGCCACACTGCTTCTTGACACAACGCACATCCAACCCGGAAGCCAGCCACACCAATGTGTCGGAGGAAACACCGTACACCTGGCGACCTAAAAATGTATGAAAAACGTATCACTAGCCATTTAAAAAAATGCCACTTCATATAATGTTTACATACCCTACATTACTCATCTCATATGTATATACTGTACTCTATACCATCTACTGCATCTTGCCATCTTGATGTAATACATGTATCACTAGCCACTTTAAACAATGCCACTTCATATAATGTTTACATACCCTACATTACTCAACTCATATGTATATACTGTACTCGATACCATCTACTGCATCTTGCTTATGCCGTTCTGTACCATCACTCATTCATATATTTTTATGTACATATTCTTCATTCCTTTACACTTGTGTGTATAAGGTAGTTGTTGTGAAATTGTTAGGTTAGATTACTCGTTGGTTATTACTGCATCGTCGGAACTAGATGCACATGCATTTCGCTACACTCGCATTAACATCTGCTAACCATGCGTATGTGACAAATAAAATTTGATTTGATTTGGTCAGTGTGCACTGTGCCCAGCCCGCCACACGAATCGCTAGTGCGTGATGAGACAAGGATATCCCTGCCGGCCAAACCCTCCCTAACCCGGACAACTGTGCGTCGCCCCATAGACCTCCAGGTCGCGGCCAGCTGCGACAGAGTCTGGGCTCGAACTCAGAATCTCTGGTGGCACAACTAGCACTGCGATGCAGTGCCTTAGACCACTGCACCACCCGGGAGGCCACCAGGCCAGCCTATTACGCAGACTCTGACGGCCAGGTCCGACAGGGCAGAGGGAGAAGAGGAGGACACAGAAACATGGATACTACCGGTAGCTTCAACCTGAGGGTTAAGAGAGAATACTAACGCCACAGTGGAACGTGATTGCTTATTAATCTAGTAAATGAGATCATGTGTCGTCATTGTTTACCACATGGTAAATGTAAAGTTGTTTTCCTGTCTTTCACAGGCATCTCCCCTGAGGAGAAGAGAGGAGGCCGTGGGCCCTCAAACTTTAGTTCTGTTTAAGACCCTATGGGCATGGGGTGAGGTTAGCACCATATGGAGATTAGTGACAAAAGTAAACATAACAGTTTTATGATTTTTCATAAATGCTAGTGCTGTGATAGATGGTTTAGAATGGTTGCTGTCCCCTCTGTAGTGATGTAGGGATGGGCGTGATGCCTGATGCAGTAGGCATCCCACCTAAGGATGCCCAACAGCCTGTGGAGATGGAGGTGGAGAATCAGTGAGTCTCTCACACGCACACACACACACACAAAATATATGTGGGGGAACCAGTGAGTACAGCACACACCACAACTGAACAACTTTTGGGGGTAATAACATTGATTGGTACTGGGAAGATGTACAGTGCAACAGGTGTATAATTCAATTTTTAGTGGTGGTAATATGTGTATCATATCCCTCCCATTCATCACAGTTCAGAGCAGTTTTATTTTTAAGTGAACATGGCTGGCAAATGTAAAAAAAGAAGAAAAAAAGAAGAAGAAGAAAGTAATAATAAAACAAAGTGTTATTGAACGAAATACAGACAAGACAATAACAACAATTACAAGACAACGATACATGTACAATTTTGTGAGGTAAACAAACCTCTTTCTTGAAGCATGAAATAAATCACCACTTATGTACATACAGTTGAAGTGGGAAGTTTACATACACTTAGGTTGGAGTCATTAAAACTAGTTTTTCAACCACTCCACAAATTTCTTGTTAACAAACTATATAGTTTTGGGAAGTCGGTTAGGACATCTACACAAGTAATTTTTCCAACAATTGTTTACAGATTATTTCACTTGTAATTCACTGTATCACAATTCCAGTGGGTCAGAAGTTTACATACACTAAGTTGACTTTGCCTTTAAACAGCTTGGACAATTCCAGAAAATGATGTCATGGCTTTAGAAGCTTCTGATAGGCTTATTTAATTTTTATTTCACCTTTATTTACCAAGTAGGCTAGTTGAGAACAAGTTCTAATTTACAACTGCGACCTGGCCAAGGTAAAGCATAGCAGTGTGAACAGACAGCAACACAGAGTTACACATGGAGTAAACAATAAACAAGTCAATAACACAGTAGAATTATTTATTTGTTTTATATATAAAAAAAAGAGTCTATATATATTGTGTGCAAAAGGCATGAGGAGGTAGGCGAATAATTACAATTTAGCAGATTAACACTGGAGTGATAAATGATCAGATGGTCATGTGCAGGTAGAGATACTGGTGTGCAAAATAGCAGAAAAGTAAATAAATAAAAACAGTATGGGGATGAGGTAGGTAAATTGGGTGGGCTGACATAATTTGAATCAATTGGAGGTGTACCTGTGGATGTATTTCAAGGCCTACCTTCAAACTCAGTGCCTCTTTGCTTGACAACATGGGCAAATCAAAAGAAATCAGCCAAATCCTTAGAAAAAAAATTGTAGACCTCCACAAGTCTGGAACAATTTCCAAATGCCTGAAGGTACCACATTCATCTGTACAAACAATAGTATGAAAGTATAAACATCTAGGGAGGGGTGTCCATTAACATAACATTCTGTTTGTTTTTATGTAGCACATGCGCAGGACGTCGCCATGTTTTTATTACTGACAATTGTCTGAATCTGGTCCCAAAGACAATGGTGAGTTTTATTTAAAAGGGCTGGTATAATCCATGTGCTCCGAGCAGATATTTAGTGCATGATAATCATGAATGAAATGAGGGTCTCTTTAGGTTCATCTTGTGTGTAAGACTGATTTACTATCTGATGGTATGGTTCATCAAAACAAGTACAAAAATACTTACAAAGTACAAATAAATTGTTTTCCATATATCAAATAACTTGTTTCCAGTTTAAGTACAGGAGAATGAAAGAAAGCTGGAGATTATTAAGTAGCTAAGTGGTATTATTAAACGCTGAAACAGTTAGGCACCCTGGTTACATACTGTATCCACTAGCTTCACATCGACACTTCATTGCATGCGTGGATCATTTTCTTTCTGTAGGTTGTCCTTCAGTGTTTTCCCCAAAATCCTATATGTTAACTTGAAAAGATGAGAAGCGATTCAGCATCAGTCATTTTGATAGCATACCTTTTTATAAATATGATATCCATTCATCAAAATGTAATATCTAATAGCAATATTCATATATCTATCAATATTGTAAAAAAAATGTACTTAATATATTATGTATCAGCCTAATTAGCCTTATATTATGTATAAGGCATGCCTAATTAGCATGGGGTGGCAGGTAGACTAGTGGTTAGAGTGTTGGACTAGTAACCTACAGGTTGCAAGATCGAATCCCTGAGCTGACAAGGTAAAAATATGTTGTTCTACCCCTGAACAAGGCAGTGTTCCACTGTTCCTAGGCAGTCATTGAAAATAAGAATTTGTTCTTAACTGACTTGCCCCCATCCCCCCAAAAAACATTTACATGGCAGCCTCAAGCTGTGAGGCTTAAAGCGAATTTGATAGTTCTGTCAGAAATTAATCTCACTGACTGTAAATATGTAGTCCACAAAAGCTAACAACCAGCATAGATACCTAGGTCTTTAAGAACGCTAACTAGCCCAATATTGGACTAAAGGAGCAAAATGTTAGTCCAATGACCTTATATTTTCTGTTTAAAGGGCAAATTGCCTCTGGAAGACAAATACTCCATCTAAACGTATATTGATTCTCAATTGCAATTCGGTTCTGGAAACATAAATCCCTCACGTCAAAATAATTTCACAAATATATACTTATTTTCCACTATTTTAACCGGTTGTAACAGTTGCAGCCAACAGTATTTTTCAGTGACAACATGTTTGTGGCATCTGTCTTGCATTGACATACAGGTGTTAGAAGACGCAGATAACTAATTAGCACAGGTAGTCCACTGTCCTCCATAACAAGCGCTGTAACATGGACATCTGGTTGTGTGATCCCTAACCCTAGAAAAGTGTGGATCAATTTAACCTTTAGTTTTTTTTATAAGAAATTCTCGCCGATATGAAAGATAAGGTCCTTATACTTCAAAAACCACACCACAAGCGATGCATGTTAATGTTCAGATGGAGTGTTGCAACTCTTAACAAAAATATATATTTTTCCCCCTACAGAAGATGCCTTCGTCCAATGACTCTTACGTGTAATGTAACGGTAGTAAGAGTCATAATCAAGGGCCACCTAGTTAACTAGCTCACAAGACTAGCTAGCCCGACTAGCAAGCTATCTTACAAACACAAAAATATTGCTAATCTACAACAAATCAGTCTGATATAATATCAGTGTTATACCAGTAAATCAAATCAAATCAAATTTTATTTGTCACATACACATGGTTAGCAGATGTTAATGCGAGTGTAGCGAAATGCTTGTGCTTCTAGTTCCGACAATGCAGTAATAACCAACAAGTAATCTAGCTAACAATTCCAAAACTACTACCTTATAGACACAAGTGTAAGGGGATAAAGAATATGTACATAAAGATATATGAATGAGTGATGGTACAGAGCGGCATAGGCAAGATACAGTAGATGGTATTGAGTACAGTATATACATACTCATCTCATATGTAAACAAAGTGGCATAGTTAAAGTGGCTAGTGATACATGTATTACATAAAGATGCAGTAGATGATATAGAGTACAGTATATATGTATACATATGAGATGAATAATGTAGGGTATGTAAACATTATATTAGGTAGCATTGTTTAAAGTGGCTAGTGATATATTTGACATAATTTCCCATCAATTCCCATTATTAAAGTGGCTGGAGTTGAGTCAGTGTGTTGGCAGCAGCCATTCAATGTTAGTGGTGGCTGTTTAACAGTCTGATGGCCTTGAGATAGAAGCTGTTTTTCAGTCTCTCGGTCCCAGCTTTGATGCACCTGTACTGATCTCGCCTTCTGGATGATAGCGGGGTGAACAGGCAGTGGCTCGGGTGGTTGTTGTCCTTGATGATCTTTATGGCCTTCCTGTGACATCGGGTGGTGTAGGTGTCCTGGAGGGCAGGTAGTTTGCCCCCGGTGATGCGTTGTGCAGACCTCACTACCCTCTGGAGAGCCTTACGGTTGTGGGCGGAGCAGTTGCCGTACCAGGCGGTGATACAGCCCGACAGGATGCTCTCGATTGTGCATCTGTAGAAGTTTGTGAGTGCTTTTGGTGACAAGCCGAATTTCTTCAGCCTCCTGAGGTTGAAGAGGTGCTGCTGCGCCTTCTTCACGATGCTGTCTGTGTGGGTGGACCAATTCAGTTTGTCTGTGATGTGTACGCCGAGGAACTTAAAACTTACTACCCTCTCCACTACTGTTCCATCGATGTGGATAGCGGGGTGTTCCCTCTGCTGTTTCCTGAAGTCCACAATCATCTCCTTAGTTTTGTTATAAAGAATACAGTACATCACATTTGTTTTACTTCACTTGAACTAAAAAAATAAAAATAAAAATAGGAAGTCCACATTAATTACGATTCGCTGCGAGGTTATTTTCCTGACACCACACTCCAAGGGCCCTCACCTCCTCCCTGTAGGCCGTCTCGTCGTTGTTGGTAATCAAGCCTACCACTGTTGTGTCGTCCGCAAACTTGATGATTGAGTTGGAGGCGTGCGTGGCCACGCAGTCGTGGGTGAACAGGGAGTACAGGAGAGGGCTCAGAACGCACCCTTGTGGGGCCCCAGTGTTGAGGATCAGCGGGGTGGAGATGTTGTTGCCTACCCTTACCACCTGGGGGCGGCCCGTCAGGAAGTCCAGTACCCAGTTGCACAGGGCGGGGTCGAGACCCAGGGTCTCGTGCTTGATGACGAGCTTGGAGGGCACTATGGTGTTAAATGCCGAGCTGTAGTCGATGAACAGCATTCTCACATAGGTATTCCTCTTGTCCAGATGGGTTAGGGCAGCGTGCAGTGTGGTTGAGATTGCATCGTCTGTGGACCTATTTGGGCGGTAAGCAAATTGGAGTGGGTCTAGGGTGTCAGGTAGGGTGGAGGTATAAAGCTACCTTAATTAAGATGTTAGCTATAAATACAAAAAAAAGTTATACTATTGAAAATCTGCCAGTCAAATGAAGCCTAACAAGATGTGAAAATGTGCCTCGTTGATTGGGGTGAAATCTGCACAGCGTTCACAATTGGCTCAGAGCAGAAGAGGGTGTGCCACGATTAGCTGCCTTCAAGGTACTGCTGAGAACAAAAGTTCCTCTGTGAGATTTGTGACATAAATGCACAATTTGAGCTACTCCAGGAAATGGACTTTGCATGTTAGCTAAATGCTGCCCCTTCTATTAAACATCTCAAGTTGAAGGCCGAGCAAGATGCTGCAGGCAGTCATTAGCTACAAAGTTATCCTTCCAGGACCGGCCCTGGGCATAAGTGACAAAAACTCACTTTTTCCATGGGGGAGGTGGGGGGGACAACGACTCCGTAGGGGTTTCAACTGTTAGAATAGTAGAATACACAAAGTTCAATTTCGAAATTTGGTTGTGTATAAGCAATTTTCCTCCTGTTATTTCAGTCACTGATAGTCACTCAATTAGCCATGTCAGCTAACAATTGCAGGAAATTTGTTTCAAAACTGCAAACATTTTCTCTCCACACCATGGCAAAATGGATGGAATTGCAGAAAATTAGCTGTAAAATGGCAAAATGTTATTTCTTTCCCATGGTAAAATGTGTAGAATTGTAGAAAACGTGCTTTAAAATGTTATTAGGGCTCCCAAAAGGCTCGGGCCATCCCTGACTGTGTGCAATTTTAAAATAATCGGTTCAGAGACATACATCTGGTGAAATATAAGTAATTATTGGTACCAAGATTGTATTCGAAATGTGTACTTACACAAAGATTGACATTTCACCTTTGATCCTCGATGCATAGCTATTTGAAACTTAATCACGACGCACTGCAGCATCATTTCGCCGCACGTGACTTTTCCTATTCCTGTAAAAATGTGTAGTAGGCGGGTCTGGTAGTTGCGACAGGAACAGTTCATTGGAATTTGTTAACTGTGTAGCCTGCGGTTTGTCTGTATGTTTTAGTTAGACAGACAAAAGGCGCTCAAATAGGTATAGCCTATTCATATGGACATTCAGATACACTTCATATAGTTTTACATAGACACGACAACATTTGAAAATGGCCTGGGTAAGGATAGTCCGCATTTCCCTGATCTTGGTTTTAAGCCAACAGGTCGTCACTTATGGTAAGTCGTTTTTGCCCTAAAATAGTTTGCTTTAAATGACGCATTGATTAATCAATTGGAGCTGATGTTACTGTAAGTATTTAGTACAGTATTCCTGCTTAATTCTTTCAACAACATAATGCAGGCTATAGGCCACTGTACAATATGCTAATGTTCTTGGAAATGATATAGCTATTCCAAAAGTATACTCGATATATAAATATATTGTAGATTTCTTGGCCTAACACAGTCTGTGGCCAATAATGTTTAACGTTACCATGTTTTGTGCTGCTAACGTTACCATGTTGTGCTGCTGCCATAATGTTGTTGTCATGTTGTGTTGCTATCATGCTGTGTTTTCATGTGTCACTGCCATATGTTGTTGTCTTCGGTCTCTCTTTTATGTAGTGTTGTGGTGTCTCTTGTCGTGATGTGTGTGTTCTATATTTCTATTGTATTTATTTTTTTGTCCTAGCCCCCGTACCCGCAGGAGGCATTTTGCCTTCTTGTAGGCTGTCATTGTAAATACGAATTTGTTCTTAACTGACTTGCCTCACAAAAACAGGTGTGCCGAAAATCTTCCCCCAGACAAAATTCCCCCCACCTCTTCTAATTTCCTTAATTTTGAGTCAAATACTTTCTATAGAACAGACTTCAATTAATAATGCATGTATGTGTGTTATATTAAACAGAGGAGGGAGTAAAATGTTGGCAAGCAAGAAACATTTCAGAACAACTATGGCTGAATTATTATCCTTACACTCTAAAATATACTAGTCGAATAAGACCTGGGAGAGATGACGAATTTTGGCAAAGAGATGTATTTATAGATTAATAAAAATCAGTAGGGGATTTAGGTACGGGCGGCATCTTGGCAGTCGCGGCGGTGAAGGGGCGTCGTCCAGGGCGCCATATAAACTAGAACCGCTACATACACTTGAAACAAATAGCCAAACCGAAAATTGCAGACAAAAATACTTTCTGCTACTAAGATCAGTGAAATGTAGGCTAAACTGACAACGGAGTGAATAGCAGAAATCTGAACTAGCAAGCAAGTCGTAGCAATGAAGAACGCGAAGGGGGAGAATTCTAGCAGGGGGGAGATTTTTGGGCACAACACCGAAACCTCTCAGTTTTGGAAAGTTTTCTTTCCCGAACCTATTTGTTCAGAGATCCTGGCGTTACATTTTTTTTCTTCAGTTTTTGCAATATAAAAAGCGGTCAAAGTTCATTCGTGTTGCCTCTTTGTTAATTTTCCTGCCCCCACAAAAAAATTATAATGTGAAAAAGTAGATTTTCAGACTGTACCTAATATTATAAGAGTTGATTTAGGTTGGGCCTGCCCAGGTTTATGGTTTACGCAACATTGTAACCTATGTTTGAGAACCAACATCTGCTCTGATAGACATGAGCCTGCAACTCTCATCTCTCCAGTGTTGCACTTTCATTTCCTATAGAATCATATCCATGTGAGGGATTCTAAATGAACTGCAGCACCCCTGATAAATTGAAATGTACTTCAAAAATTGTACTGATATACAGTTCATATAAGGAATGAGTCAATTGAAATAATTTAATTAGGCCCTAATCTATGGATTTCACATGACTGGGCAGGGGTGCAGCCATGGGTGAACCTGGGAGGGCATAGGCCCACCCACTTGTGAGCCAGGCCCACCCACTGAGGAGCCAGGCCCAGCCAATCAGGAGTTTTTTTCCCCACAAAAGGGTTTTATTACAGACAGAAATACTCCTCAGTTTCATCAGCTGTCCAGGTTGCTGGTCTCAGACGATCAGCAGGTGAATACGCCGGATGTGGGGGTCCTGGGCTAGTGTGGTTACATGTAGTTGCCGGTTGGACATACTGCCAAATTCTCTAAAACAACGTGGGATGATTATTCTGTTTAATCCGCTTCTTGATATGCCACACCTGTCAGGTGGCTTGATTATCTTGGCAAAGGAGAAATGCTCGTTAACAGGGATGTAAACAAATTTGTGCACAGAATTTGAGAGAAATAAGCTTTTTGTGCATATGGAAAATGTGTTTACATCCCTGTCAGTGAGCATTAGGGCTAGGATATTGATGGATTCAAGACAAGGTCCTTTTTATGGATATCTTTCTGAGTTTGTCAATGTGAAAGTACCTGCCATTTCGATCATTTGTGCAGTATAAAAAAAATATGATTACCGCAGTCATGTAAAATGACAGAATTGCATGACATTCGTTTATATAAAGCCAACATTTTCCAAGGCCCTTGGCTACTAAAAATGCTCCCCTTGTTTGCAACTTCTGTATGTGCCTCTACTCTACTGCTCTATGCCACTCTAATGCAATGATATGCATGCAATGCTTGATTATCACCCCCTCTTGCACTCACTTTTTGTTTCTGCATCTCCCAATTTACAGATTAAGCACTGGCTGTACATGTGGCTTGGTGTAGAGAAGGGACATGCTCTCCCGGGGGTAGTGTAGCGACCATAATCCAACACCTAGTGACCTCAAGAAGAGTTTTGGATCTCTTGGCGTAACGGCTGAGATGTTGGGTTGACAGTTGCTGGACCCGGGTTTGAGTCAGGACTAACTCCTGATTTCGCTACAATATTGTCAGTCCATGTGTTTTCTTTTATTCAGGCATTGGACTGATACACACAAAGTTGTCCTTAAAGTAGTCAGTTGTTGACAATAAATAAGGTGCTAGTTCGCAAGTGGTGAGCACTGTTTATTGTCAGTTGGTTTTGGCATTCTGTTTGTATGCCAGTAGCCTAAGTCAAGTTTTTTGTTCCTTCAACCTCAGTGGGGAAACTCATTGTAGATTTCACACTTACACCACAGAGAAAATCACAGTTAAAATAGACCTCCCTGATTTGACACATGCCTATCTTCATGTGTGGGTTACTACTGTACCCTCAGTAGGTTTTTATGGAGTGGTTTATGGAGTGTTTTTTTTCCAACACCGATACCAATTTATTGGAGGACCAATAAAAGCCGATTCCGATTAATCTGCAGATTTGTATATAAATGACAATTACAACAATACTGAATGAACACTTTTTTTTATTTTAACTTCATATCATACATAAATAAAATCAATTTAGTCTCAAAATAATTAATGAAACCTGTTCAATTTGGTTTAAATAATGCAAAAACAGTGTTCAAGAAGAAAGTAAAAGTGCAATAAGTGCCATGTAAAAAAAGCTCAAGTTTAAGTTCCTTGCTCAGAACATGAGTGCATATGAAAGCTGGTGGTTCCTTTTAACACGAGCCTTCAATATTCCCAGTTAAGAAGTTTTAGGTTGGAGCTATTATAGGAATATACCTTTTGACTATTGGATGTTCTTATAGGCACTTTAGTATTGCCAGCCTAATCTTGGGAGTTGATAGGCTGGAAGTCATAAACAGCGCTGTGCTTCAAGTATTGCTAAGAGCTGCTGCTGCCTACCACCACTCAATCAGATTGCTCTATCAAATATCAAGCTATATACTTAATTATAATAAACACACAGAAATAAGAGCCTATGGTCGAATCCGGAAACAATCATTTCGAAAACAAAACATTTATTCTTTCAGTGAAATACTGAACCGTTACATATTTTATAGAACGGGTGGCAACCCTAAGTCTAAATATTACTGTTACATTGCACATCCTTCAATATTATGTCATAATATTGTTTAATTCTGTCAAATTAATTACGTTCTTTGTTAGGAATAAATAGCCTTTCAACAGTTCGCAACAAGCCAGGCGGCCCAAACTGTTGCATATACACTGACTGCTTGCACGGAACACAAGAGAAGTGACACAATTTCCCTAGATAATATTGCCTGCTAACATGAATTTATTTTAACTACATATGCAGGTTTAAAAAATATATACTTGTGTATTGATTTTAAGAAAAGCATTGATGTATATGGTTAGGTACATTATTGCAATGATTGTGCTTTTCGCAAATGCGCTTTTGTTAAATCATCATTTGGCGAAGTTGAAGTAGGCTCTGATTCGATGATAAATTAACAGGCAACGCAGAACAAGCTAGTTAACCTAGTAATATCATCATCCATGTGTAGTTAACTTAAGGTATAGGGGGCAGAATTTTCACTTTTGGATAAATAGCGTGCCCAATTTCAACTTCCTGCTACTCATGCCAAGAATATAAGATATGCATATTATTAGTTGATTTAGATAGAAAACACTCTGAAGTTTCTAAAACTGTTTGAATCATGTCTGTGAGTATAACAGAACATATGTAGCAGGCAAAACCCCAGAGGACTAGCCATTCAGATTTGTTTTGTTTTTGAGGTCTGTCTGTTCAGTGATTTCTCATTGGGAAACAATATTTCTTAGGCACTGGTTTGCAGTTCCTACCGCTTCCATTGGATGTCACCAGTCTTTGGAATTTGGTTGTGGTTATTCCTTTGTGCAATGAAGAAGTACGGCCATCTTGGAACTGGGTAACACTTTTGAGTGTTGCGCAAGACTTGAAAAGTAGCGTTGGGTTGTTGTCTTCCTGTATTGAACACAGATAGACCCGTCTTCAATTTGATCGATTATTAACGTTTAAAAATACCTAAAGTTGTATTACAAAAGTAGTTTGAAATGCTTTGTCAAAGTTTACAGGTAACTTTTGAGATATTTTGTAGTGACATTGCACAAATTGTAAGCTGTTTTTTTTCTGGATCAAACGCGCCAAATAAATTGACATTTTGGATATATATGGACAGAATTAATCGAACAAAAGGACCAATTGTGATGTTTATGGGACATATTGGAGTGCCAACAAAAGAAGCTCGTCAAAGGTAAGGCATGATTTATATTTTATTTCTGCGTTTTGTGTAGCGCCTGCAGGGTTGAAATATGCTACTCTCTTTGTTTACTGTTGTGCTATCATCAGATAATAGCTTCTTATACTTACGCCGAAAAGCCTTTTTAAAACCTGACATTAGCTGTATTCACAACGAGTGTAGCTTTAATTTAGTGTCTTACATGTGTGATTTAATGAAAGCTTGATTTTTTTATATCATTTTATTAGAATTTGCCGCATTGCATTTTCCCTGGCTTTAGGCCAAGTGGAACACTAGCGCCCCCTATCCTAGAGAGGTTAACTAGTGATTATGGGAAGGTTTAAACATTTTTTTTTTTTTTTTAAAGATACGTTTAACTTGTTATGACTGCAATCCCGATATATCGGGATAAGTGTCATCAACAACCGCTGAATAGCATAGCGCTACATTCAATAAATATTACTACAAATATTTATATTCATGAAATCACATGTGCAATATAGGAAAACACAGCTTAGCCTTTTGTTAATCCACCTGTCGTGTCAGATTTTGAAATTATGCTTTTCAGCGAAAGCAATCCAAGCGTTTGTAAATTTATCGATCCCACTACAAAACATTAAGTACACTTAGCATCAGGAAGCTTGATCACGAAAATCAGAAAAGCAATCAAATTAATCGTTTACCTTTGATCTTTGGATGTTTTCACTCACGAGACTCCCAGTTACACAACAAATGTTCCGTTTGTTCCATAAAGATGATTTTTATATCCAAAATACCTCCGTTTGTTTGTCGCGTTATGTTCAGAAATCCACAGGAAAGAGCGGTCACGACAACGCAGACAAATTCCAAATAGTTTCCGTAATGTCCACAGAAACATGTCAAAGTTTTTTATAATCAATCCTCAGGTTGTTTTTCAAATATATAATCGAAAATATATAAACCGCAAATGTCTTTCACAGTAGGAGAGGGAAAAGCAATACCTATCCAAATTTAGTTGCGCGAGCAAAACTTATGTGACCACTTGACGCGACGTTATCGTTCTGGCTCATTTAAAAAAAATAAAAGCCTGAAACTATGTCTGAAGACTGACACCTTGAGGAAGCGATAGGAAAATCTGGTTCATATCCCTTTAAATCCAGCGAAGGGAGGCTATGGAACATGAAGTTTTCAAAATAGAAGCCACTTCCTGTTTTGATTTTCCTCAGGGTTTCGCCTGCAACATCAGTTCTGTTATACTCACAGACAATATTTTGACAGTTTTGGAAACTTTTTAGTGTTTTCTATCCAATACTAATAATAATATGCATATATTAGCAACTGAGACTGAGGAGCTGGCTGTTTACAATGGGCACCTTTTCATCCAAGCTACTCAATACTGCCCCTGCAGCCATAAAAAGTTAATGCTAGCTAGCAACTTACCGTGGCTCCTTGCAGCCACAAGGTCCTTTTGATGCTGCACTCACGTAACAGGTGGTCAGCCTGCCACACAGTCTCCTCGTGGATTGCAACGTAATCGGCGTCCAAAAAGGCAGATAACGGATTATGAAAACTTGAAATCGGCCCTAATTAATCGGCCATGCAAATTAATCGGTCAACCTCTATTCTAGTGTGTTTGTGCTCCACAGAACAGAGGACATTGCCTTTCCCCTACTCTAAAGTAACATTAATGTTGTGGAACTAAATCCGGAAGTGTATTTCCCCAAAACGGTGCAGATGCTGTGTGATGAAATGTTTAGTGGTGTAAAGTACTTAGTAAAATACTTTAAAGTATTTTACTATTTCTATTATTGACCACTTTTACTTTTACTTCACTACGTTTCTAAAGAAAATGTACTTTTTACGCCATACATTTTCCCTGACACCCAAAAGTACTTTGAATACTTAGCAGGACAGAAATGGTTCAATTCATGCACATCCCTGGTCATCTCTACTGCCTCTGATCTGGCGGACACACTAAACACAAATGCTTTGTTTCTAAGTGTTGGAGTGTGCCTCTGTTCATATTTATTTACAGATAGCCAATCATACCATCTGGTTTGCTTAAAATAATATTATTTACTTTTGATACTTTAGTATATTTAAAACCAAATAGTTTATACTTTTACTGAATTAGTGTTTTACTGGGTGACTTTTACTTGAGTCATTTCCTATTAAGTTATCTTTACTTGTACTCAAGTATGACAAGTGGGTACTTTTTCCACCATTAGAAATGTCCAATCGTTTGTAATACCACCTCTGTATGTCCACTACATACCATACACAATGGCCCACTGGAACATGAGTAATTATTCTGTAATCTTTTTTATCCAGGCTTTATGTCCAATTCCAAATATTTCCCTTGACATTAATGTCATTTCCTTTCTGACTTCACAGGCTGATATTTTCCCCTTCTTTAGCTTATAGTGCCAGGCTTCTACTGCAAGTGAGATGTTTTTATTTAAATTTAATTGAACCTTTATTTAACTAGGCAAGTCCGTTAAGAACAACTTATTTACAATGATGGCCTAGGAACAGGGGGTTAACTGCGTTGTTCAGGGGCAGAATGACAGATTTTTTTACCTTGTCAGCTCATGGATTTGATCTCGCAACCTTTCGTTTACTGGCCCAATCCTCTAACCACTAGGCTACCTGCTGCACCAAAATGTTAGCTTCCCTGCAATCACTTACAATACCCTCTTATGTTGTGCTGGAAGATTTATCGGTTTATTTAACTTTTACACAATGCAGCCCATATCTTGAATATTTCCCAGCAAACTTAAAGCTGAAATATGTACCTTTTTGGGCAACTGACCAAATTCGCATAGAAATGCGAGTTATAGATTGGTCATTCTCATTGAAAGCATATCTAAGAGGTGTCTATTCTATGTGCTCTATTTCTATGCTTCCAGTTCTTAGGTTTCCTTTTTGTGTCTTTTACTTTTGGTTTTGTACACTAGCTTCAAACAGCTGAAATAACAGTGAAGTACTGCTGTGTTCTGTTGAAACATTTCAGACATAGTGTTCAACATCAGACATAATGATCCCCAGAGTTGTTCAGGGAAATAAAAAAACATTGTTTTGTGGATCTCCCTGTTACAATTTTGATCTGAATCAGTTTTCTTTTAATTGATACAGACGAGTATGCTTTACCTGTGGATTGAGTTTAGCAAAAATTCCTTTACAAATAAATAAGGAGCTAGGTCGGTCGGTCGATCGATCATCAATCTGTATCTGCAGTTGTGTCTGAAAAATAGTAAAGGCTGAACCGAGAGTACAATGTAGAATGGGCACTATTACAGTTATATTAGGTGCCAATGGCAGACAAGGTTTATTCAGATAATGGTTCGCTACACCACGCTCCTCTGTATTGATGGCTCACAGTAAAAGTGAGTGTGTATAAGTGGTTATATTGAAAATAATAGAAAGGAATAACCATGATTATAGGCTTACATACAATATACAGGCCCAGTGGAGGTATAAACTAAATATACAAAACAGACAGAATGACCAGGTGAATCCAGATGAAATCTATGATCCCTTATTGATGTCACTTGTTAAATCCACTTCAATCAATGTAGATGAAGGGTAGGAGACAGGTTAAAGAAGGATTGTTAAGCCTTGAGACAATTGTGCCATTCAGAGGGTGAATGGGCAAGACAAAATATTTAAGTGCCTTTGAATGGTGTATTGACACAAACCAGCTGCACTGCTGCTGAGTTTATTACTCTCAAGTTTCCTGTGTGTATCAAGTATGGTCCACCACCCAAAGGACATCCATCCAACTTATCTCAACTGTGAGAAGCATTGGAGTCAACATGGGCTAGCATCCCTGAGGAACCTCGTAGAGTCCATGCCCTGATGAAATAAGGCTGTTCTGAAGACAAAAGGCGGGGTGCAACACAATATGTCTGCTGCAGAGGAACAAGAGAGCCATTTGAAAACAAGTTTTTATTAGTCATGGAAATGAAAGTTCTGAAAACAAATTGGCTCCCCATTTTTTTAAAGATGGAGAACAACCTTTAAAGGGAAAATACTGCCGTTTTGGTGCAGGTACAGCCAACTAGCACAAAAATGATATTGTCAATATGATATATTATCAAACATAATATCCCAATATGTAAATGTATGATCCCCCCCCTCCCCCTTCACTACAGTACACGATAGCATGAGGATACAAAAGGTTGCAAATGTACATAAACACGGCTATTAAAGCTACTATGTTTATAATATACAGTATATTCATTTCAAATTTATTTTTTAAGAACTCTGTTTTTGCCATAGTCCTCATTGGCTTCCATGCTTTTGAAACGAGATCTTGTCCAAGGACGTCAGACACAAGCTTGGTTAGAGATGGTTGCTAAGCAACGGAGTACTACGATTGGTTGCCCAAATATTCTGGGGTGGGGCTTGGTAAATTTGAATGACTGGCAGTAAGGCTTAATCCTGATTTTACTTATGCAGGAAAATAAATGTTGTCATAATTATAAATACAGTTTATACATGTTTTATACACATTTTCTGTACAAATAGATTTTAGAGGCTATGTAAACAGACCATAAATGTAGTTTTTGTTTCCTTGGAAAAATGTATGCTATTATATGATACAGTATCAGTACTTGTTGCATTTACAACTTGTCTAATCTTCAACTGATTTCAGCCAGTGTGTGGCTTGATTACATTGTTTGAATGGAATGTTGGCAAATTGTCAGTTCATCTAAATTATTAATGGAATAAAACTAAAACTGGCTAGCTAACAAGCATAGTGCAGATAAATGATTCAATTTCCTTATTTTACACTATCTTATCACAGCACTGGCAAACCATGTTTGACCAACTCCCTGCCCAAAATGGCTGACCTTTATCCCATCATAAGAAGGTTCATATCCATTCTAGTATTTTAATGCCTAATTCTATGGGCCAAACTCTCAAAATACATTGCTTCGGGACAAAACAATCAGGAAAACACCAGAAAACATGGCATCTGGGTCATTTCAGCAAGCCATGACACTCCCCATCTCAAATTATTCTGAAATTGTTTCTGCTGTTAGAAACCACTTAAGATTAGCATCCCAGAAACATTATTTTGTTGAAATTTAATTTGGTCTCTGAGAAATTAAGCTAATTGATTGCACGCAAATTGTCAACTTTAAATGATAGGCTTCACATATTGAACAGCTTATAGTACCCAACATCCGATTTGGACCAAACTTATTCTTGCAATTGACTAAGACATAAGGAATCAAACAAAATTGTCAAAACCCATTCACGGACCCTCCACACCTCACTCCAATCCCAACCCAACAACCAGTATACAGTATCAGTTCTCTATGTTTGACAAGTAGTATGGAGCTGCAGCTTGGAGTATTGCTTCTTCACCATTTGCAAAACACTATACAGTGTGTGTTTGGGACTTTTACCATAGAAGAACATTAGTGACCATAACATTGAACCATTTGGATCTGCTGTAGCCAAATGGTTTGCTTGTTCACCAGAAATGGTCTAACTAATCCATACCTTTTCGGAGAGATTAAAGCACACACAAGGGTGTTTCCTGGACACACAAAAAAGCCTAACAACATGACAAACTAAATTGCTTTCATGCTTCAATTGTGAGGATGACCATACAATCTATTTCCATCATGAGCAAAAACTATTGGTTTTCTACCCAAATTTGCAAAGAAAAGGTTGTGATTTAATAAACACAATAGACCAGCCACATTAAAAAATGTGTGGTGGTAGTAGCGAGAACAGCAGCATCTAGTGGGCAAAACTTGGTACTTCCACACTAATTTATAGTAAACGATGTAAGCAACTTCAATGGCTAATTTCTCTGAACTGGGAAAAAACATCACCGAATGAAGAAGCAATACTCTAAGCAGCAGCTCCATACTACTTGTCAAACAGAAAACCGATACTGGCTGTTTGGGTGGGGTGTGGAGGGTACGTGGGTGGCTTTTGATCAGTTTATTGGATTATTCATGTTTTACTCATTGTTGGTATAACGTATGGTCCATTATTGAAGATTTTATATGAATCCTATAAATTTAAAATGGCCAATTTGGGTGCAATCAATAAGCTTAATTTCTGAGATGAAATATAATTTGAACTAAATGTTTTTATTTGCCCCGCACCCCAAGTTTTCTGAGCTAAAATAAATAAATAATAAATCAATGTTTTGTTGTTGGACAAGACTGTAAAATCTCCAATTTAGAAAATCTGTTCCCAGGTATTCCCACACATAAATAGAGAGGCATATGTAGTCAAGGTTTAAATCATGGTTCTGTTTTTGTCAAGTACTATATCTGTTTTTCGGATTCTTGCGGTCATTTTGAAGTGCACAAATGATTTATAACTATGTTTTGGTCCCCTTAATATTCGCTCAAGAAAACATTGGCCCACAACTGACTGTAATTGGGGACCCCTGGTATACAGGTTATTGTTGCAACATCACTTGGATAGATTTAATTGCTAGTATGTTATGCTGTTGATAGATATAGCACAGTTTTTTTTTTTTTTACGTAGTCATTTATATGGTAATTATACAACTCTGTCTGGACTGAGCTTGTTGATTCGGACTGACTTTCTACTATTTTATCCTACAGTTCCTCCTCCCGTCAACGTGAGCCTCATCTGCCACAATTTTCACAATGTGATCTATTGGAACTACAGTGAACCATCTCTGCAGCCACAGTTCAATGTGGAAATGACAAGAAAATATTCTGGGTAGGTGCTGCAGCACCTAAGAGGTTTCTTAATCTCTCACCAAATAGGGCCTATGTTATCCAATGTAGGTTAAATAGCCAGTGAATATTATTTAAGTCTTTCTTGCCACAATTTCAAGTAGAAATTGGAAAATTGACATGCACTGTCAGACCCATACAAATGTAAAGTCCTGTCAACAGGTCTTTGTCAGCTTCTCCATTGTAATTGTGAACTAACATTTTAGTCCAAATCAGAGGTTGCCACTAACCCACAACAATTGTTTTCCTCTTTCTTTCAGTGCTGCCTTGGTTTGTTCAAACACTTCCCTCTACCACTGCGATGTCTCCTCATTTACCAAAGTAATAGAAGAGGGCTACCGTTTCATATTGACTGCTGTTGGACAGAATACCAATTACTCCGAAATTTCATTCACCTACGATGATACAATGTATCCAGACCTGGTGGATGTACAGTGTAAGTTCTCACACTGAGCTAACCAAAAGGTGAATTATGGGAACAATGTTATACAGTATGTAGTGATTGAATTGGGGTAGTATCTTGAAAGGGTTTGTAAGTACACTGTATGTACTGCAGCACATGTAGCATTTCTTTGTTGATCTGACCACACAATGCTCCGAGCCGGGAGATTTTGAACATATTTTCTGACCTCAGATTTCTTCACAAAGTAATGGTATTTTGTGTGTTTTTTAGGCTCATTGGATTTCCCACCTGTCAACATCTCTGCTGTATCTAATCAAATGATCAAAGTTCAATTCATTCACCCATTTCACATCTACAAATATGCCATCATCAAAAATGAAAGACCGGATCATAAGGAATTTGATTACATGGTTGTCGCAGAAGATCACTTGGTGAGAACTGCCGGAAAATTATGACTTAAATGACTGGGGAGCACTTGTAGAAGCTGAGATTTTTCACATGTACAGTTGAATTCAGAAGTTTACTTAAATTTAGGTTGGAGTCATTAAAATTGTTTTTTCAACCACTCCACAAATTTCTTGTTAACAAACTATAGTTTTGGCAACACCATGAGACCACGCAGCCGTCAGACCGCTCAGGAAGGAGACACGTTCTGTCTCCTAGAGATTAACGTACTTTGGTGCGAAAGTGCAAGTCAATCCCAGAATAACAGTAAAGGACCTTGTGAAGATGCAGGAGGAAACGGGTACACAAATATCGATATCCACAGTAAAACGAGTCCTATATCTACATAACCTGAGAGGCCGCTCCGCAAGGAAGGATCCAATGCTCCAAAACTGACATACAAAAGCCAGACTACGGTTTGCAACTGCACATGGGGACAAAGATTGTACTTTTTGGAGAAATGTCCTCTGGTCTGATGAAACAAAAATGGAACTGTTTGGCCATAATGACCATCGTTATGTTTGGAGGAAAAAGGGGGAGTCTTGCAAGCCGAAGAACACCATCCCAACCGTGAAGCATGGGGGGTGGCAGCATAGTGTTGTGGGCGTGCTTTGCTGCAGGAGGGACTGGTGCACTTCACAAAATAGATGGCTTCATGAGGGAGGAAAATTATGTGGATATATTGAAGCAACAGCTCAAGACATCAGTCAGGAAGTTAAAGCTTGGTCGCAAATGGGTCTTCCAAATGGACAATGATCCCAAGCATACTTCCAAAGTTGTGGAAAAAATGGCTGAAGGACAACAAAGTCAAGGTATTGGAGTGGCCATCACAACGCCCTGACCTCAATCCTATAGAAAATGTGTGGGCAGAACTGGAAAAAGCGTGTGCGAGCAAGGAGGCCTACAAACCTGACTCGGTTACACCAGCTCTGTCGGTAGGAATGGGCCAAAATTCACCCAACTTATTGTGGGAAGCTTGTGGAAGGTTACCCAAAACGTTTGACCCAAGTTAAACAATTTAAAGGCAATGCTACCAAATACTAATTGAGTGTATATAAACTTCTGACCCACTAGGAATGTGATGAAAGAAATGAAAGCTGAAATAAATAATTCTCTATAATTCTGACATTTCACATTCTTAAAATAGGTGGTGATCCTACCTGACCTAAGACAGGGAATTTTTACTAGGATTAAATGTCAGGAATTGTGAAACTGAGTTTAAATGTATTTGGTTAAGGTATGACATGCTATTCTATAGAATTATTTCTCCATAATTAATATTACCCGATTGAGCTAATCATGTAAATGTAATTAACTAGAGTCGGGCACCACAAAATAATATTTATAGAGCTGTTATCTCCTGAATAAACTCTTAAAGACCTAGTAATATTTTACATCAATAGCAGTCAATATTAATCGTCATCTTAATTCAGTCTCATCTGAAAGTTGTAAATTCTTAGTTATCTGTATGAACCCTGGCTAACAAGTTGAACCAGCAATACAAAATTGGGTTTAATTATTTATTTACTAAATACCTAACTAATCACACAGAATTACACATACACATAATTAAATCATAACTTGATTACAAATGACATCATAAAGGAAAACGTCCCTAGCTGGCGGAACAGATATGACAGCTTGTTACACAAAAGAAAAGGGGCCGGGTTTGAGTGAAAGAGCGGGAAGACTGAGGAACAAAGGGCGGAGCTGTGCTATCGTAAATACAGTATCTTATGCATTCTAAATTACCGCCCATTTGGAAAATGCAATAAATATTTACTCTGAGCTGCGCTTCGGTAGGTTGGTGGTAGATGGAAGGCCATGTTGCCCAACCGAGTCCTTTGAAGAATGTCTCTGCTGGTAAATTGAATACGTTGTAGTAACGTCATTGTGTGGTAGACGGGATACTCTGTCTGTTCCTTCCTAACCCTCGTTTGCAGCGGCTGTTGCTAACTCAACGGCTAGGAGGTATCACTTCTGTAGTGAATAAGAGTTCAAAGTTCATACCATTCGCAACCAAAGCTCACGCTGATGTTGGCTTCGTTCTGTAGTTATTATCTGAACCATTCTGACATCGGACCGTCGTCCTCGGAACAGGAGGTTATATTGTCGTCAAGGGCTTATATAGGAAGGGAGAGGAGGGTGTGTTTGAAAAGTTTTATAGCCCATGTCCTTTCACAGGGGCGGGCCTCTGATTGAGCAGAGCCCTATTTTATGAAAACCCAAATCTCACATTTTAGAAGCTAAAATCACATTTCATCCCATCACGAATAATTTCATTTTCAAACATTTAAATTGAACAACAATTCCATGTGAATCTGATAAACTCTACAGTGGAAAGTCTACACAGAGGTATGTCATCTTATCTTTGATGAGAACGTCTCAGATGACAACCGAACTGACATCATATTCATTAAGTACCACCGCATATGTTCAATTGTTCGGATTACCAGAATATAGTTCATTTCCCCCCACCTTCTGATGTTCCCAGAATCTCTATGTTAACCAAGGGTTTTGCAAATGTAACATCAGTAGGGTAGAGAGAGGAAAAAGGGGGGGAAGAGGTATTTATGACTGTCATAAACCTAGCCCCAGGCCAACGTCATGACAAACTTCAACTGTATCTACCTGCTGCAAATTGTTTTCACTTGCAAGCAAAGCAGCCTTATTTTTCAAAAGGAAACACATTTATATCCTTCAAATATAAACGTTTGCATATTTATTTTTATTAACATTGTTATAGTATAGCCTAAATATATTCCTTTTTTTTCTTATTTTTCCCAGAAACAACACAGCTTTGCCTGCTCTTACAAGCAACACCATGTGTGTGAGGCTGAAATACCAGTCGATGAAAAGATGGATAGGCACTGCGTCAAGATGAAAGGAAAAATGAACAATGTTCATGTCTCAGCTCACCAGAACATATGCATTGAGGGGAAGCATGGGGATTCCGGTAAGACTCTTAATTTCTCACATGATGGATGCGTCAAAGTCATATTAGCTCTAAACCACATCTGCTAATATCTGATACGTCCTTTGAAAGTTGTATTTGTCTGTATTGTCATATTATGGCTGATTTGATCAGCAAATGCTCAATTAGAACACTGTACAGTTTTGAATGTGAAATCAGTTTGACTGTCAGTCTAACTGCTGGACTTGTTCCCTGTAGGTCCTAGCTACACTGCCCTCTACATTGTGATCCCTATCGTTGCCATAGTGGTGATTGCGTTCATCGTGTGGCTGATATACAGTAAACTGACAAGCGGCTCATTCCCTCAACCAAAGATTTTGGTGTGTTCAGCCTTTCAACTGTTTGGCCTGCACTGCAGTGGATTTAGTCATAAAGCTACTACATATACAGTCCTGGCCAAACGTTTTGAGAATGACACAAATATTAATCTCCAAAGTTTGCTGCTTCAGTGTCTGTAGATATTTTTGGCTGATGTTACTATGGAATACTGAAATGAAATGCTTGTAATTATACAAGTGTCAAAGGCTTTTATTGACAATTACATGAAGTTGATGCAAAGAGTCAATAGTTGCAGTGTTGACCCTTCTTTTTCAAAACCTCTGCAATCCACCCTGGCATGCTGTCAATTAACTTCTGGGCCACATCCTGACTGATGGCAGCCCATTCTTGCATAATCAATGCTGGGAGTTTCAGAATTTGTGGGTTTTTGTTTGTCCACCGCCTCTTGAGGATTGACCACAAGTTCTCAATGGGATTAAGGTCTGGGGAGTTTCCTGTCCATGAACCCAAAATATCGATGTTTTGTTCCCCCGAGCCCCTTAGTTATTACTTTTGCCTTATGTCAAGGTGCTCCATCATGCTGGAAAAGGCATTGTTTGTCAACTGTTTCTGGATGGTTGGGAGAAGTTGCTCTGGGAGGATGTGTTGGTACCATTCTTTATTCATGGCTGTTTTCTTAGGCAAAATTGTGAGTGAGCCCACTCCCTTGGCTGAGAAGCAACCCCACACAGGATGGTCTCGGAATGCTCTACTGTTGGCATGACACAGGACTGATGGTAGCGCTCACCTTGTCTTCTCCGGACAAGCTTTTTTCCAGATGCCCCAAACAATTGGAAAGGGGATTCATCAGAGAAAATGGCTTTACCCCAGTCCTCAGCAGTCCAATCCCTGTACCTTTGCAGAATATCAGTCTGTCCCTGATGTTTTTCCTGGAGAGAAATGGCTTCTTTGCTGCCCTTCTTGACACCAGACCATCCTCAAGTCTTTGCCTCACTGTGCGTACAGATGCACTCACACCTGCCTGCTGCCATTCCTGATCAAGCTCTGTACTGGTGGTGCCCCGATCCCGCAGCTGAATCAAATTTAGGAGACGGTCCTGGCGCTTGGTAGACTTTCTTGGGCGCCCTGAAGCCTTCTTCACAACAATTGAACCACTCTCCTTGAAGTTCTTCATGATCCGATAAATGGTTGATTTAGGTGCAATCTTACTGGCAGCAATATCCTTGCCTGTGAAGCCCTTTTTGTGCAAAGCAATGATGATGGCACTTGTTTCCTTGCAGGTAACCATGTTTGACAGAGGATGAACAATGATTCTGAGCACCACCCTCCTTTTGAAGCTCCCAGTCTGTTATTTGAACTCAATCAGCATGACAGAGTGATGCCCAGCCTTGTCCTCGTCAACACTCACACCTGTGTTAACGAGAGAATCACTGACATGATGTCAGCTGGTCCTTTTGTGGCAGGGCTGAAATGCAGTTGAAAAGTTTTGTGGATTCAGATCATTTGCATGGCAAAGAGGGACTTTGCAATTAATTGCATTTCATCTGATCACTCTTCATAACATTCTGTAGTATATGCAAATTGCCATCATACAAACTTTGGCAGCAGACTGAAAATGTATTAATATTTGTGTCAATTCTCAAAACTTTTGGCCATGACTGTAGACTAGATTATAGTAATACAGAGAATTTCTACAAGGTACCAACATGTGCTCTCCTGAAACTGTGTGTCATGTTCCTGTTGGAGTATATGCTACTTCCTGCAAACACTGTCTCAACAATAGCACATGAAAAACATATTTCACCCACAGAATGTTTGACTGATTAATGTCTATTCCCCTCTGGTAGGCTTCCATACTGTCACATATGGGTTCAGTTAGGTCACTTATGCTCCCTGAGAGAGCCATCCTGAGTGAGGTACAAACAGGTGGCTCCCCCCTGCTGCAGACCCCCATGGAATCTTTGCCAGATGAGACCCTCACAGTCTTCAGTACCCCCCAGGAAGAGGTCCTCCGCCTCCCCATTGGACTGAAAGACCAGGAGAGGAGCGGTGGGGAGGTCATGTTGCCTAACGAGGGGTCAGGCTCTTCACTGCAGGTAACGAGAGAGTTGGGACTGGAGGTGAAGAGCGACAGCTCAGATAAGCCAGACTATGACTTCCCCCATAGACCTGTGATTATTCCTGTGATAGAGGAGATGAGTTCTGGGGACACTGTTACAGGATACAAAATCTGAGTTTCTCAAGAAAAAGGATGATAATATTTTATAAATGTATTTAAACTGGGAAATCCCGTTTGAGACCATTGTGCCATTTTACAAGGGCAGTAACATACAAAACACAATCATGAAAAACAAACACATTTGTCTTTGCACATGCTCAGCTACCAATCATTTCCCTGTTCCTCTCACTATTTAGGTAGTCTATGGTGGAGATAAAGAGGGTAATCAAAGGGATGGCCTTCATTATGGTTTTTCCAATTCATCACTTGGGACTGTTGCTTACTCAGGGGAACCAGGGATAGACCATGTGAAACCCAAGTGGTACATAGTGGTATTGCATGTTCAGAACAAGTTTTCTTTTAAATGTCCTCATTCCTGACCTGCATGCCCTATTGGCATGTTGAATTTCATTAGGCCAAATTTAAGACAGTTCCTATAGCATCTTTGTACAAAAAAACCAAGTTCCTTTTATCCAGATATTATTTTACTGTGCCATTCATGTTTTCTAAGGTAGCAAGGGAATATAAGGGTTGGGAGAGCAGAATGAATATATTCAATAGGTTATTGTCTTGTGCTGTGTATATTTGTTCTATTTGCACTTTTACATGGCTCTCATGCATGTACAATGTTCTAAAATATTATTAGGAACATGTCCTATTATATTCCGAATAACACGTTATACCAATGCAAGGGGATTGCTATGGTGGTGATGATTTCTGTTGTTGCTGTAATTTCTGATGCCTTGCTTAGATTCCGATATGGAATTCATCTTACTATCCAAATGCATTGTATGCAGCCATGGTTAGAGCGTTGGGCTGGTAATCGAAAGGTTACTGGATCGAATATCCGAGCTGACAAGATGAAAAATCTGTCGTTCTGTCCCCTGAGTAAGGCAGTTAACCCACCTTTCCCCGGGTGCCGAAAACATGGATGTCGATTATGGCAGTCCTCTGCACCTCCCTGATTCAGAGGGTTTGGGTTAAATGCTTTAGACACATTTCAGATGAATGCATTCAGTTGTACTATTCACTAGGTATCCCCCCCCCCCCCCCCCCTTCCCTCTACAGTTGTAGCCCATTTAACGACGAGAAAGCTGAAGAAAACATGGACAATATGCATACTTTCTTCATGAAACACCATTTTCCACCTCCATGATCGAGTGGCAAATGCCTAGGAATGCTACTTCCTGATGTTGCACCCCGCGTTCAGCCTAGGGTAAACAACAGACTGCTGCAACCTGATTGGCTGAACGTGATGTGCAACATCCGGGACTAACATTTAGCCACTATCATGGTGGTGGAAAATTGTTTCATGAGGAAAACATGCATAGTTTTCCTGTTTTTATCCGCCTTCTCGCCAATAAATTAAGGAGGAAATCGAAGCCTTTGCAGCCTGAATGGAGAACGTTTTAGGTATGAACCTGTCCACAGGGGATACAAGTATATTGCCAGCTGCATTTGGAAGGTAAGATTAACTCAATATCGCCATCTGCGGTCTTTAGATTACCTCATACCTAATAATTTAGGTTTTTATTGTGCACATCTGTATATTGTATTTTTCATATAGCTGCAATTATCTTTTTTAAAATAAATAATAAGGCTGTTTTTAAAATATTATTTTCCCCTATCATTTCCCAATATACAATAAATAAACTCGGCAAAAAAAGAAACGTCCCTTTTTCAGGACCCTGTCTTTCAAAGATATTTTGTAAAAATCCCAAAAACTTCACAGATCTTCATTGTAGAGGGTTTAAACACCGTTTCCCATGCTTGTTCAATGAACCATAAACAATTAATGAACATGCACCTGTGGAACGGTCGTTAAGACACTAACAACTTACAGACTGTAGGCAATTAAGGTCACAGTTATGAAAACTTAGGACACTAAAGTGGCCTTTCTACTGACTCTGAAAAACAACAAAAGAAAGATGCCCAGGGTCCCTGCTCATTTGCGTGAACGTGCCATAGGCATGCTGCAAGGAGGCATGAGAACTGCAGATGTGGGCAGGGCAATAAATTGCAATGTCTGTACTAGAGGTCGACCGATTTTAATCGGAATGGCTGATTTTTAATTAGGGCCGATTTCAAGTTTTCATAGCAATCGGTAAACGTCATTTTTTTGACACCGATTGTGGCCGATTACATTGCACCCCACGAGGAGACTGCATGGCAGGCTCACTACCTGTTACGCGAGTGCAGCAAGAAGCCAAGGTAAGTTGCTAGCTAGCATTAAACTTATCTTATAAAAAACAATCAATCTTAACGTAATCACTAGTTAACTACACATGGTTGATGATATTACTAGTTTATCTAGCTTGTCCTGCGTTGCATATAATCGATGGGGTGCCTGTTCGTAGCATGTTCGTAAGCATTCATTCAAACATCACTTTCATGCATTTGCCAGCAGCTCTTCACTGTGCTTCAAGTCCCGTGATCAGGCTTGTGTAACCGATGTCAAATGGCTAGCTAGTTAGCGGGGTGAAGCACTAATAGCGTTTCAATCGGTGACGTCACTCACTCTGAGACCTTGAAGTAGTTGTTCCCTTTGCTCTGCAAGGGCCACGGCTTTTGTGGAGCACTAGGTAACGATGCTTTGAGGGTGGGTGTTGTCGACGTGTACCTGGTTCGAGCCCAGGTAGGGGAGAGGAGAGGGACGGAAGCTATACTGTTACAATGGCAATACTATAGTGCCTATAAGAACATCCAATAGTCAAAGGTATTTGAAATACAAATGGTATAGAGAGAAATAGTCCAATAATAACTACAACCTAAAACTTCTTACCTGGGAATATTGAAGTCTCATGTTAAAAGGAACCACCAGCTTTCATATGTTCTCATGTTCTGAGCAAGGAACTTGAAAGTAAGCTTTTTTACATGGCACATATTGCACTTTTACTTTCTTCTCCAACACTTTGTTTTTGCCTTATTTAAACCAAATTGAACAGGTTTCATTAATTATTTGAGGCTAAATTGATTTTATTGATATATTAAGTTAAAATAAGTGTTCATTCTGTATTGTTGTAATTGTCATTATTACAAATAAATACATGGAAAAAATAATTGTCTGATTTAATCTGTATCGGCTTTTTTTGGTCCTCCAATAATCGGCATCGGCATTGAAAAATTATTATCGGTTGACCTCCTAGTTCGTACTGTGACACGCCTAAGACTGCGCTACAGGGGGACGGGATGGACAGCTGATCGTCCTCGCAGTGGCAGACCGCGTGTAACACCTGCACAGGATCGGTACATATGAACATCATACCTGCGGGACAGGTACAGGATGGCAACAACAACTGCCCGAGCTACACCAGGAACGCACAATCCCTCCATCAGTGCTCAGACTGTCTGCAATAGGCTGAGTGAGGCTGGACTGAGGGCTTGTTGTAAGGCAGGTACTCGCCAGACATCACCGGCAACAACGTCGCCAATGGGCACAAACCTACTGTCACTGGACCAGACAGGACTGGCAAAAAGTGCTCTTCACTGACGAGCCGCGGTTATGTCTCACCAGGGGTGATGGTCGGTTTCACATTTATCATTGAAGGAATGAGCGTTACACCGAGGCCTGTACTCTGGAGCGGGATCGATTTGGAGGTGGAGGGTCCGTCATGATCTGGGGCGGTGTGTCACAGCATCATCGGACTGTGCTTGTTGTCATTGCAGGCAGGCAATCTCAACGCTGTGCGTTACCGGGAAGACATCTTCCTCCCTAATGTGGTTCCCTTCCTGCAGGCTTATCCTGACATGACCCTCCACCATGACAATACCACCAGCCATACTGCTCGTTCTATGCGTGATTTCCCGCAAGACAGGAATGTGAGTGTTCTGCCATGGCCAGCGAAGAGCCTGGATCTCAGGTCTGGGACCTGTTGGATCGGAGGGTGAGGGCTAGGACCATTCCACCCCAGAAATGTCCAGGTGCCTTGGTGGAAGAGTGGGGTAACGTCTCATAGCTGGAACTGGCAAATCTGGTGTATTCCATGAGGAGGAGATGCACTGCAGTACTTAATGCAGCTGGTGGCCACCCCAGATACAGGTACTTTTGATTTTGACCCCCCCCCCCCCCCCCCCCCCCCCAGTTTATGTCTCAGTTGTTGACTCTTGTTATGTTCATACAAATAGTTACGCATATTTGCTGAAAATAAACGCAGTTGACAGTGAGAGGATGTTTATTTTTTTGCAGAGTTAACAATAAATATACAGTGCATTCGGAAAGTATTCAGACCACTTGATTTTTTCCCCCACATTTTGTTACGTTACAGCCTTACTCTAACATTTATTAAATAGTTCCCCCCCCTCATCAATCTACACACAATACCCCATAATGACCAAGGAAAAACAAGTTTTAAACATTTTTGCAATTTTATTCTAAATAAAATAATGAAGTACTCAGTACTTTGTTGAAGCACCTTTGGCAGCGATTACAGCCTTGAGTCTTCTTGGGTATGACGCTACAAGCTTGGAACACCTGTATTTGGGGAGTTTCTCCCTTTCTTCTTTGCAGATCCTCCCAAGCTCTGTCAGGTTGGATGGGGAGCGTCGCTGCTGCTATTTTCAGGTCTCAATGGTGATGTTCGATGGGGTTCAAGTTTGGGCTCTGGCATTCAAAGACTTGTCCCTAATCCATTCCTGTGTTGACTGTGCTTATGGTCGTTGTCCTGTTGGAAGGTGAACCTTCTCCCCAGTCTGAGGTCCTGAGTGCTCTGGAGCAGGTTTTCCTCAAGGATCTCCCTGTACTTTGCTCTGTTCATCTTCCCTTTGATCCTGACTAGTTTCCCAGTCCCTGCCGCTGAAAAACGGTATGATGCTGCCACCACCATGCTTCACCGTAGGGATGGTGCCAGGTTTCCTCCAGACGTGACGCTTGGCATTCAGGCCAAAGAGTTCAATCTGGGTTTCATCAGAGCAGAGAGTCTTGTTTCTCATGGTCTGATATTACTTTAGGTGCCTTTTGGCAAACTCCAAGCGGGCTGTCATGTGCCTTTTACTGAGGAGAAGCTTCTGTCTGGCCACTCTACCATAAATGCCTGATTGGGGGAGTGCTTCAGAGATGGTTGTCCTTCTGGAAGGTTCTCTTATCTCCACAGAGGAACTCTGAAGCTCTGTCAGTGACCATCGGGTTCTTGGTCACCTCCCTGCCCAAGGCCCTTCTTCCCCAGTTACTCAGTTTGGCCAGGCGGCCAGCTCTAGGAAGAGTCTTTGGTGGTTCCAAACTTCGTCCATTTAAGAATGATGGAGGCCATTGTGTTCTTGGGGATCTTCAATGCTACAGACTTTTTTTTTTTGTACCCTTCCCCAGATCTGTGCCTCAACACAATCATTATAGGGTATTGTGTGTAGATTGATGAGGGGAGAAAAAGGCTGTACCGTAACAAAATGTGGAGAAAATTGAAGGGGTCTGAATAGTTTCTGAATGCACTGTATACTATTTATATCTAATATAAGCAAATAAAATTGATTATTGTAATTACTATGATATTAAATACAGATTTGAAAGAGCAAACAAATTGTTATGCTTGCAGGGATGTCTGAAGGACATTTTCATGTCAATGAAATTCTACCATAGAGGAAGGGAAGTAGGTATTTCAGCAAAGCCAAACAAATAGTATTGAATGAATAGTGGACCAGATCTTAACAGGAAAAACCTCAACTGCTTTTATTGAAATGATACCTCACAAAGGTACTACTACTAAATAAGGAAGAAACGCCGGATGTCTGTTTGCTTTCATTTTACATTTTAAGTAATCACTACCTGCTCGTTCCTCTAAATGGCATGGGCAGACTGTGCATCAGGAAGAGGCCCCTAGACTAGTTCCCAGTAAGAGGAGACAATTCCTCTGCCTTTAATTACTACCAGTGAAAAGTAAATCAGATATTCCCATTGTTCTAGTTCTGAGAATGTATGTGAAGTGGGAGCCTCAGGGCCATTACAAAAGCCTGGCTCTCACGGGGGAGCAGGTGTAAATCAACAGGAGGAGAAAGGAGGGCCGCAGTGAAACAGTGATGGGATAGAACAGCTGGGGATTCCCCAAAATGGCTCCAAGGCAACCACGTTTGTTGTCAGGATACTTTCACAAAAACACTCTTCTTAACTCTTTGTATGCCTGCACATGATTTGCTTCTTCTTGAGAACTTCTAAATGACCGTTGTTGTCACACAAGGATATTCATAAAATATACTGAACAAAAATATAAATGTAAAGTGTTGGTTTCAATGAGCTTAAATAAACTATCCCAGAAATGTTCCATATGTTGTGCACAAATCTATTTATGTCCCTGTTAGTGAGCATTTCTCCTTTGCCAACATAATCCATCCATCTGTGTGGCTTATCAAGAAGCTGATTAAATTGCATGATCATTACACAGGTGCACGTTGTACTGGAAACAATAAGGTCACTCTAAAATGTGTAGTTTTGTCACACAACACAATGCCACTGATGTCTCAAGTTTGAGGGGGCATGCTGACTGCAGGAATGACCACCAAGCTCTTGCTAGAAAATTGAATGTCCATTTCTCTACCATAAGCCACTGTCATTTTAGAGAATTTTGCACTATGTCCAACCGGCCTGACAACTGCAGACCATGTGTAACTATGTCAGCCCAGGACATCCACATCAGACTTCTTCACCTGCGGGATTATCTGAGACCAACCTCCTGGACAGCTGATGAAGCTGGGTTTCCACAACCAAATAATTTTTACACAAACTGTCCGATTTTTGTTTAGTATAGAATAAAATGGCATAGAATATACTTTTATTTATATAAAGTGAATCATACAATATTCTACGTAGGATCATTTGTTTTTCTTATGATAATGCACTTTCTAAATGCAATAGGTAGTATGTTTTGATCAACTGCAATGCCTAATTTGACTCAAGGTCATTGGTGTTTATTCATTTATGCTTTGTCACAGGTATGGACAAATTGCCATAAATGGCAATTACTACAAAGTTGAAGTAAGTTTGAATTGAGGAAGTATGGTAAAGGTCAGCTTTTTATCTGTTCCAGACCCTGTGTTCCAGATGCCTATTCATACAACACCCACACACACCTCAAGCCAACATCCACCCACACACCTGAACCCATTACACTGCTTTACGCCTCTACACTAGCACGTTAGTATTCATGCCAGCATAATATTATCTTGTTTTTGTGTGAAGGTGTGATTTGCCCACACACATTGATCCTAAAAAATATTCTAACATACTTCACACAACTTTATGGCACCAGTTGCATAATTCAATTAATTTATCAGACAGTGCAGTAGTGTGTGTGTGTGTGTGTGTGTATACATACATACATACATACAGTGGGGCAAAAAAGTATGTATGTATGTATTTAGTCAGCCACCAATTGTGCACGTTCTCCAACTTAAAAAGATGAGAGCGGACTGTAATTTTCATCATAGGCACACTTCAACTATGACAGACAAAATGAGAAAAAAAATCCAGAAAATCACATTGTAGGATCTTTAATTAATTTATTTGCAAATTATGGTGGAAAATAAGTATTTGGTCAATAACAAAAGTTTCTCAATACTTTTATATACCCTTTGTTGGCAATTACAGAGGTCTGGTAGGCTTTGTTTTCTGTAAGTCTTCACAAGGTTTTCACACACTTGCTGGTATTTTGGCCCATTCCTCCATGCAGATCTCCTCTAGAGCAGTGATGTTTTGGGGCTGTTGCTGGGCAACACGGACTTTCAACTCCCTCCAAAGATTTTCTATGGGGTTGAGATCTGGAGACTGGCTAGGCCACTCATGGACCTTGAAATGATTCTTACGAAGCCACTCCTTCATTGCCCGGGCGGTGTGTTTGGGATCATTGTCATGCTGAAAGACCCAGCCACGTTTCATCTTCAATGCCCTTGCTGATGGAGGTTTTCACTCAAAATCTCACGATACATGGCCCCATTTATTCTTGCCTTTAGACGGATCAGTCGTCCTGGTCCCTTTGCAGAAAAACAGCCCCAAAGCATGATGTTTCCACCCCCATGCTTCACAGTAGGTATGGTGTTCTTTGGATGCAACTCAGCATTCTTCGTCCTCCAAACATGACGAGTTTAGTTTTTACCCAAAAGTTATATTTTGGTTTCATCTGACCATATGACATTCTCCCAATCTTCGTCTAGATCATCCAAATGCTCTCTAGCAAACTTCAGATGGGCCTGGACATGTACTGGCTTAAGCAGGGGACACGTCTGGCACTGCAGGATTTGAGTCCCTGGCGGCGTAGTGTGTTACTGATGGTAGGCTTTGTTACTTTGGTCCCAGCTCTCTGCAGGTCATTCACTACGTCCCCCATGTGGTTCTGGGATTTTTGCTCACCGTTCTTGTGATCATTTTTACCCCACAGGGTGAGATCTTGCGTGGAGCCCCAGATCGAGGGAGATTATCAGTGGTCTTGTATGTCTTCCATTTCCTAATAATTGCTCCCACAGTTGATTTCTTCAAACCAAGCTGCTTACCTATTGCAGATTCAGTCTTCCCAGCCTGGTGCACGTCTACAATTTTGTTTCTGGTGTCCTTTAACAGATCTTTGGTCTCGGCCATAGTGGAGTTCGGAGTGGGACTGTTTGAGGTTGTGGACCGGTGTCTTTTATACCGATAACAAGTTCAAACAGGTGCCATTAATACAGGTAATGAGTGGAGGACAGAGGAGCCTCTTACAGGTCTGTGAGAGCCAGAAATCTTGCTTGTTTGTAGGTGACCAAATACTTATTTTCCACCATAATTTGCAAATAAATTCATAAAAAATCCTACAATGGGATTTTCAGGATTTTTTTTCTCATTTTGTCTGTCATAGTTGAAGTGTACCTATGTTGAAAATTACAGGCCTCATCTTAAGTGGGAGAACTTGCACAATTGGTGGTTGACTAAATACTTTTTTTGCCCCACTGTGTATATATAGTGCAGTAGCCGGTACAGATGTTAATATTGCACATATTGGCACAAAGTTTTTTTTTCTCTATCCATCTTCACAAGGGTTAAACCAAAATATTATCTACAAAGTAAATGTACATTTGTTTCCTTTACAATTTTCTGCTTGTTTATCTATATTACCATATGTGCCGTGTCGTCACAAACCTTTTGTTCCCTCTTTTAACTTTTAACTTCCATAGTTAAAAATGGCACTGAGTTGAGCTAAATCTGTCATAATACCTGCATATCATCTATATTACGGAGAAAACGTCACAAACAAGATAACTATGCCTCTCATGGAAGTTAAAAAAGGGAACTATGGTTGGTTAAAAAGGGCACAGAGCTGAACCAGGTCTGTATGTCATAATAACGCGCTACAGCTAACATGGCATCCCTCCTGATCCCCACTCTACTGCTGTGCTACAGCTCGCTCAGTCGCTGCTCAGAGAGTAAGTCCCGTCTTAATATTCAACATGATGCATGGTTATAATATCGAATGCCTGCAATGTGTATCTCTCTTCCAGTTTAGGGGAAAATGTCTTGGTTTATGACACTGGTCTCCATTTCAGGCAAAGAATATCCTCTAGATGTCTTCGCCCCACAGGAGGTGAAATTCCACTCCCTAGACTACAGAAATGTCTTGCATTGGAAGCAACATGCCAACTCTACCAACGACCAACAATACTTTGTCCAGTGGAAAGTGTGAGTATCAAAACTGTTTGAGTCAAAGCTTTGTGAATCTGTTATAGGCTACTATATGAACACACATATGTTTACTATATCGTCCTATAGCTCAAAATCATGTAGGACAATGAGCTAGGCATGTGCTGATTGCAATTCAGGAGTTGTTGTTTAATTTTCTGTTCAAACAAATGAGAAATGCTTTTCAGTATGTTTTCTTATAAAAACGGTACATTTTACAACAAGTAAAACACAGGTGAAAAAATTTACATGTATCAAGACCTGACATGCACCTCTCCTACTTTGTTTCAATTTATATTTCTGGGCCTGTATTCGTAAAGCGTGTCAGAGTAGGGGTGCTGATCTAGGATACGTTTTGTTTTATGGATCATGACGAATAAGATTATATAGACCGGGGGGTTGCTACTCTGAGACGCTTTATGAATACAGGCTCAGATTATTCCTTAAATTTCTCCCCACCTCAGATATGGGGAGAAGCAGTGGACCAATGCAAAGGAGTGTCATGGCATCAGCCGGCTGCTCTGTGACCTGAGCAAGGAGACATCCAACTCCAGAGAATGGTACTACGCCAGGGTCCATGCAGCCCACTCAGGGACCCAATCATCATGGGTCATATCTGCCAGATTCAACCCTAAGTGGGAGAGTAAGTGCTTCTCATTACTATCCATGGTAAATGGGTAATCAGAAGTGTTTTATGTAAACAAGGATTTACAATTTCAGAGCTGTCATTACTAGACAGCGTGGTTTGGCCTCTGTATCTTGCAGCCTCTGTCAGCCCACCGACTATGAAACTTCATGTGACGGAGAAAGGCATTGTCGTCCGGCTCAAGCCTCCACGCTCTCCCCACAGGAGACCTAATGGCAGCTGGATCAGTGTGAGGAGGCTGCAAAGAATGTCATTTACTATACACCTCATGCAGAGTGATGTTGAGGAGGTAACTAGCTTCTATTTTTTTAATAATTTGTCAATTGTCCTCAACAATGGAATTTTCCAACTTTAACTCAAATGCCCCGTTTATACCTTGCGCTAACGTGTTTTTGGGGATCTGATTGCGATGATCCAATCACTTCTTATCAAGGTTTGTTGCGTCTACACTTGGTAATTAAAAGGTGTCTTATCTGTCCACTGTGTCTGCATTGTAACCAGATGTCCTTGTCCCTCTGTGTATGCAAATTACATACACAGACAAAGGTTGCATGTTAACATCAGGTATAAAGGGAGCTTAAGACTTGAGACAAAATGGTCACAGAATAGTTATAAACTACTGAAATAGTTGAGGTTCACAGAATCCTTCAAGCTTTTTAGTTGATGAGTGCTGCCAAGTGATTCAGAAGTCTTCAGAGTTATGATTAACAACTCAAAATATCTCTAGCACTTCTGTCTAAGCCTATTCTCTGACTAATCCTTGTGAAGGAAACATTTGAAATGGAGGGCTGTGCCAAACAGTTCCTGATCTCAGATCTGAGCCCCGGGACCACCTACTGCCTGACGGCCGAGAGTCGCTTGCACCTGCTGGGCCGTAGAAGCACCCGGAGCCCTAGGGCCTGCATCACCACACTGTGAGGGCCAGGATCTAATGTCTTCCCCCAGGTATGCCTTACGTTACCCAGCACTTTGCGCCTCGGGAGCAGGCAACACCTGAGACAGCCAGCTGAGGCTAGCATCAGAGTCTGGCCTTTGTTGGTAGCCTAAAGTGTAGACCGGTTGTACACTCTCAGGGAGTCAGGGAAGAAAGGCTGTTCAAAACAGGCTGCCGGCCAGGACAAAAGATTACAAAATGAGGGGATAAGTATTACCGTCATCTGGGAGAGAGAAATCTCTCCCTAGAGAGATTCATATGGGGCGAGTAGTGCCTTGGGATTACATTTGCTTTGTCAAATCTTCCCTTTGAGTTAAAAACTTCATTGTTCTGTATTTTTAGATTATTGACATGTGCAAAGTCATCCAGATTTGTTTTAGCTTTGAGACACTTAAGTTTCTATCCTCTTTTTATTTCCCCCTGCAGGGGAAAATGTAGCCCTGGATTTCTCTGCCAAACCGGAAACTCAACATGATACTGTGACAATCAAACCTCACTTGAAGTATACACTGATTTATCCATTATTACCTCAGGTACTGCACAGGGATGCACTTTTAGGATCCTTCACATTTCTTTCATCGATAACTTTTGTTGACTAATGTTGTACTTAAAACAATGAGTAGACACCAAACAATTAAACATTGTGATATGTCATCAATAATTAAATTACAGCACACATAGCAGGGGTAGGTAACTAGATTCAGCCACGTGCTGATTTTTGTCAGAGTGGATGGTTGTGGGGGTTAGAACACAATTATAATAATTTGTGCACTGCAGATTGACCACAACTAAGCCAAAAATGAGATTTCCTAAATCAAAATCATTTTTAGATGAATTCTTGGTGATTTGAAAGTATTATTTTTTTAACCAAAAACGTAACATTTTGGGAGGACAAAATATCCCACTTGCGGACTGCCTGTTGCAAATTAAAATGAAAGGGGGATACCTAGTCAGTTGCACAACTGAATGCATTCTGCCAAAATGTGTCTTACGCATTTAACCCAACCCCTCTGAATCAGAGAGTTGCGGGGGCTGCCTTAATCAATGTCCACAGGAGCAGTTGTTGTTGGGGGTTAACTGCCTTGCTCAAGGGCAGAATGGCAGATTTGTCCACCTTGCTGGCTCTGGGATTTGAATCAGCAACCTGGCCCAACGCTCTTAACCGCGAGGCTACTTGCCGCCTCACTATGCTAATAGGTAGATATTGATAAAGCACAATCATTCCTATCCTTGTGTAGTTGGTGCTTATGTAGTTGGGGTGGGGTTGCACTGTAGGATAGATGTGAAGGAGCTCTGCTGTTCTCTGCAGTCTGTGTTGACGAGGGACAAAACAACCTACCGTCTCCTATATAATTGCTAAGGTTGCTTTTACACAGGCAGCCCAATTCTGATATTTTTTTCACTAATTGGTCTTTTGACCAATCAGATCAGCTCTGAAAAATACTTGACGTGATTGGTCAAAAGACCAATAATGGGGAACAAAGATCAGGCTGCCTGTGTAAACACCGCCATAGAATCCCAGTAAATTACAGTCTCCTGGGTCCTGATTACATTGACATGTAATCAATGAATGTAATGAATCAATAATTCAAATAATGAATCAGTTTTACTAGCACTGGTTTAGCAGAAAGCTGCTTTTTAAAATTTGCAATGACTGATATGTGGTTGTCTTACCTACCTTACTTGAATGCACTGACTCTAAGTTGCTCTGGATAAGTGTCTGCTAAATTACTCATTACACTGTCTGTATTCAACTGCAAATAAAACCTACTCATTTTGCTTTGACAAACATATCCTTGCGGATATCTTTATTGAGGTTGATTTACAGAAGGGACACTAATAATTCAAAACAAATATGAACAATAATTGTTTATCTTATACTACAGTCATCTCAGACAACAATTCAAATCTACAATTCATAAATTGCAATTTCAGATCGTACAACAAATCCTTTTGTGTAAGATCAACAGTCCATTTGATCGCTCTTTATGAATGCATCCTACCTCATACTGTATCTTTAACATCATATCACTATAGATTTGTTCTGTTTCCACCAACCTGTATGGAGCATGACACGGGACAGAATCATATATTTCACATTTCATTATTCAGTCTTACGCATGCAGCAACAATTTTAACCCTGAATAAAATTACTCTCACTATTATGCTCTGACTTAAATTGTTTTGAATTGTAACAGAATGGCAATATGTTTTCAGACTGGTTTTTGATAAACATCAAATGTGTGTATAATACATATATAATAGGATTTTTTGTTTTTACAAATCATACATTTTCATGTTTTACAGGTTTAACCTCCTCTATGAAGGAAAAAAATCTTATTACAATGTATTCAATTTCTTGGGATAAACACAATACAGATGATTCATTCAGGAAATAACTAGAATACATACACTAGGTCACAAAAATAAAAGTATGTACATGGATACTACATAACAAGTCAACTTTATTTTTTAATAAAATATATTTGTCAATTTTACTTTTACATAATTTCACAAACCAAACAGCTGATTTAAAAATACAGTATCAAAAATCTGTCTCATGGAATGTGAGTGACTTTGAGCTTTGGTGAAAGTGTTGGGAACATAGGAGACAGGTTGTTTTCTCCCTCGTCAACACAGAGAGTCTGCAGATCAACAGCAGAGCTCATTCACGTCTATCTCAGGGTTCTCCCCCCCCCACCACTACACAGCTGATCCTCAGGACCAAGTTTGGGAAACCCTGCTATAGAGTACCACAGTATGAGTCATAGATACCCATAGAACCTAGCAGGGAAATGGTTTCAATCATTTTTCCACCATTCATTTTACACTTCAAATAAGGGCTGTGTAGGCTTACCCTAGCGTGACGTTTTGATAACAGTCACACATCTACACACAATACCCTATACAGAAATATCTGATTTACATAAGTATTCACACCCCTGACTTAATACATGTTAGAATCACCTTTGGCAGAGATTACATCTGTGAGTCTTTCTGGGTAAGTCTCTAAGAGCTTTTCACACCTGGATTGTACAATATTTGCACATTATTATTATTATTATTAAAACAATTCTTTGAGCTCTTGTCAAGTTGATTGTTGCTTGATGGTCATGTTCAAGTTTTGCCAAGCATACTCATAACATGATGCAGCCACCACCGTTTGAAAATATGAAGAGTGGTACTCAGCGATTGTTGGATTTTCCCCAAAATAATGCTTGGTATTCAGGACAAAGTTTAATTCCATTGCCACATTTTTTGCAGTTGGACTTTAGTGCCTTATTGCAAACAGGATGCATGTTTTGGATTATTATTCTTTTTCTGTACAGGCTTTCTTTTCACTTTGTCATTTAGGTTACTAATGTGGAGTAACTACAATGTTGATCCATCCTCAGTTTTTTCCTCACCAGCAATTTGAGTTAGGAAGGACGCCTGTATCTTTGTAGTGATTGTGTGTAATTAATAACTTCACCAATGCGCAAACAAATATTCAATGTCTGCTTTTACCCCTCTACCAATAGGTAACCTTCTTTGCGAGGCATTGGAAAACCTCTGGTCTTTGTGGTTGAATCTGTGTTTGAAATTCACTGCTCGACTGAGGGACCTTACAATTATCTGTATGTATGGGGTACAGAGATGAGGTAGTCATTCAAAAATCTTGTTAAATACTATTGCACACATGCAACTTATTTAGGCTTGCCCTAAAAGGGGTTGAATACTTGTTGAATCAAGATATTTCAGCTTTTCATATTTAATTCATTTCTAAACATTTCTAAAAAAAACATGGTATTGGGTGTAGGCCAGTGACACAATTTCAATTGAACCCATTTTAAATTGACTAAACATTTTTGAAAAAGTCAAGGGGTGTAAATAATTTCTGAAGGTATGTATTTAGATTTGTTTAGTATGGTCGTCTTGAGTTGATTTACATTTCCAGAAAGAACATGGGGGGTTTCTGAGGATTCATGCTGGTTGAAAGAGCTATCATGCTAATCAGCCATTCTTGAAGTGGTTCAAGTATAAAAGAAGGTTGAGGTCAACTGATGTATTACTTAAAGCCTGTGATTGTTAATATGGGGATAAAACAGCACTGGGATTCTGCGGTGTGAACAAAATGTGATAAAACAAGTTTCAAAAAAATAAATAACGAGATCTGTAAATGTCTGTCTCAATCTCTTGCACGGTTCTTCTCCCAAGCACAGCAAACACAAAGTATGAAAAAGAAAGCCTTATCAAAGTTGTTGTATTAATGGCAGGCATAACATGTCAGGATATAGCAAGGACCCCATAAATGATCTAGCTATGACAATGTGATCTCAAAGGCAGTGTTTCATTATTTTTTTTAAAATAAGATATTCTTCCAGTTGTACTAACTTCAACAGCTGACTGGAATGTTGATTTAAATAAGAGAAGTACTCAAGATTTAACAGTACTACAAAAGGAGATTAACTTTCAATATTTCTTGAAAACCGTATAAAACGGGACAAACAAAAATACTGTACGTTGGATATTTACAGGAAAGTTTTACATGTTGCTCGGTACTGATGACTTGCATGGGACTGAATATTTAGACGATAACAACTTGAATAGTTTAGGTGCATCAAAAAGGCGGTTCCTGTCAACAATCATTTTCATATTAACAAAAAGCTAAGGAATACTGCATCTGTTACTCAAACAAGTATTGGAATATGTTTTTTCAAAATGTCATTCCATCTTTAGGAGCAAAGGTGTGAAATCAATACTGTAATGATAACCATTCATACAGAATATACATTTATGATAAGCCAAATAAAACACCTTCATACTTTCCCCCCATCCAATCACCATTTCTTTGTTCTTCAAAATAGTGTTTGCACAGGAAGCTAGGTAGTCTAAGCCCCCATGTGAATTGGTTTCGAGCCAAATGGTCATATTCCACAAAAAACACAGCAGCGAATAATGCTGAATAGTCTGTACAGTAGTGGTACTGGTTCAGTTGTTTGTAACGCTTGTCTAGTCGTATAGTGGTAAGGTAGTGGCTGACCAGGCCTTGCTTAGTGTTTCAGTGTTGAGACTAGGATCTCCAGTGTTGTTGGTTGCACTGTTACTCTACATCTGTCAGTTGAGCCACATGTTGACTTCCAGACAGAAGTCAAAGATAAGCCAAAGACATTCAATATTACCTCTGACATTGGACAGAACTTGTCCTAAAATAAACACTGTGGCATCTATAAAATAGAATCGATGAACAAAATCAATAGAAAACAAAATAATAACCAACATTAAATCAAATTGGAGAAAAATATATTTATAGACAAAAGCAAATGAACATTGTTTGACATTTTGAAAGTACGCATCATTTCTAACTTGAGATGCCACGATCCAAACCAGTGTGTGTGCAGAAATGGCACCATTTTTGCAACAAAAAATGGAATGTGTTCAATCAACCTGATGCTATTGAAATATGTTTTTTTCCCCCAATATTAAATTACCAATCAAAATATGACAGATATAAATAAAAAGCACAGGTATCATCAAGCAGCAGTGGCCCACATTCAGGTTAAAAAGCACAGGTATCATCAAGCAGCAGTGGCCCACATTCAGGTTAAAAAGCACAGGTATCATCAAGCAGCAGTGGCCCACATTCAGGTTAAAAAAACATGAGGGCAGTGGAATGCCCTGGAATGTCAAATAAGAGTTGTTGATCCAACTCAAACGTTAAAGATTCTGCTCTGGTACCCTGGTAATAAGGCAGCTTATTTCTGCTATGACAAGAACTTTTTCTCTAGTTCGAAGACGGAGGGGCGACTGGGGCTGCTCTGAATTCGGCAGAGGGGCACGGTGCAGTCACGTTTCTGCCCCTCCGTGTCCATGTCAAGCAGAGAGCAGTCCATCTTGACCTCAGCGGAAGAGAGGACGATGTTGAGGCTCCTGGCGCTCTTCTCGCCAGAGTAGTGGCCCAGGGAGTAGCTCTTGTTTTGGCCCCTCAAGAGACCCCAGGAGTGGGGTTTGCCACGGAGGGACAAAGGCCGGGGTCTGGAAGCAACAGTCTCCCCACTGGCTGCTCTCTCAGGGGTCTCCTCCCTGTCAGACTTCTTCTGAGAGGTCGTGGTGGAAGATTGTCCCGACGAGGTCGTGTGACAGCCAGATGTACCATTAGCTGTGGAAATAAATTAACAGTCAGTTTCATTGCAACAGTTCTGGACGCAGTTGTACAGTGGTGTCACCTCACAGCATTAAACAACATTACTGCATTATACAGTCCTGACTGTCACTTTCACTCACTGTCCTGAACGACAGACGAGTTCTTAATTCGGAGGCTAGAGCCCATGCTCTGAGGCGGAGTCTGCTCTGGGGCTGCAGGCTGGGGGAGGGGCTCGACCTCAGCTTGAGTCCTGCTGCCCGGACCCTGTGGCTGGGAGCCGCTGTTGGGCTGTGCTCTGGGGTCTACCTCCTTCACAGGGATGGGCTCAGGCCCCTCCGCGTCCGACTGCAGGAGGCACTTGGTGGAGTTGCACTCTGAGATGGAGGACATGGAGATGAGGTTGACAGGGCCTTGGGAGCCCGCCGACAAGGATAAGGCTGCTTCCTCCTTGCGAGAGGAACGTCCACAAGGGGGGCTGGTGCTGCGGCGGAAGCGTGTGGCGCGCTGAAACAGACCCTCTTTCTTCTTCTTCTCCACGCTGGGCTGGGGCTCAGGGTCGTCTCCCGGTGGGGCCTTGAAAGTGTCACGCAGGTCGAAGCCCAGCCCCACCGAGGCAAGCATTGAGGCACAGACGTAGAGCACGGTATCTGTTCGGCGGCGAGCTGAGGCCCTCTTCAGACTGTTGGTGGGGGTGTGCTGGGGGGTGGTGCTGGTGGAGCTGGCGGAGGTGGTGCTGGGGTCCTCCAGGCCTTCCCCAGGGCAGCCTCCTGCCGTCCCCTCACCCCCCTGCTGCTGCTCATCCTTCCACAGAGGTAGATCGATGTAGACCTGATTAGGGAACTTCAGTTGCTTTGGTTTGCTGTTGTCCGAGCTATCTGGTGAGCATATCTCATCTTTATTGGTCCCTAAACATGAAGGACGAGGACAGAGACAAATGGTAATTGATAAGCTTTCGACAGGGACTAAGAAATGTTATTGTTGTATCTGATTATATTAGAAAACATATTTCTCTCACCTTGCTGCTCTGCAAACAATGCAGCCAATGGAACGGACTTCTGGGACTTCACCAGACTGGTGGACCAGGGGTTGTTTCCATCAGACAGTGGCCTCACTCTGCCAGGACAAGTCAGTTTCATCAAACAACCCACACAGACACCAGATGACAGAAGAAATACTGAACGGAGATGGAAAGAAACACTAATGTCCTGTACCTTTCAGCACAGTTTCCCCGCTCCTTGGTCTGAACGGAGCTCGGTCCCCACGTTCGCCCCTTCTTCTTAATCCCCTTCTTGACGTCATCAAACTCCTCTGGCTTGTAGATGGTGCTTCGTCCCCATGTCCTGTTGCTCTCGTCCAGAGTCACTGTGATGAAGGAGCGAACATCAGTCAACAACTGGCAGAGTACTCCAATGCCCCAGTGACAAATCTCTGTGAGAGTCCAGGCCAACAGCAGATATATTAGTCTTCAAACACCTGAGTAGCTAAGCAATTAGAGGACTGGATTATTTGAGAAGACAACCTCCACCGCAATAAGAAATATAATCCCTGCAGCTGAACACTGGTTAGGAAATCAAAAAGACCCAGTATTTTGATGTCAATATTTCAAGAACAGGTTGGGTTGCAAACAACAAAAAAACACCTTCTGTGATAAACATTACAGGTTATAAACAGCCTCTGACGCATCCCAACGTGTTCTTCATTTCAAAGCAAACCCATATTATTATTAGTAGTAGTAAAAACCCTGAAACACCCTGGGCTTTTCAGAGGAAAAATCAGCGATGATGATAGTCCATCAAGTTGTCTTAGTAGCCAGAAGCACACAGGCAGCAGCTGGTAGCCCGTTGTTAGAACTTTAGCAGTTGAGAAACACGATAGCCGGTGCACACACAGCGGCCACATCCCAACAATGCCACAGTTGCTTGCCTTTCTTCCTAAACCCAGTAGAGGGCTGGCACTCGCTGGTGATATCCACATCCTGGTGATACACATACATACTGCCCCTTCGAATACTGTCAATGCGGGCACACACTAGAGGGAGAAAACATTCACGCAGAACCACATCAGCATTTGGAGAGGGAAGCTTACCCAGTCATAACAGCTATGCCACAATGAAGCACACATAAAAATACTTTATTTGATAGTTACATTGTTTTGTTATGCATTTAACCCAGGTCTGTCGTGTTCCTGTGTTAATGCAGTATGTGGATTGATTGTCTAAGGTGCACTTACACTGGATGGCCCGGAGGCGGGGAATGAGTGTGGGGCTGCTGGGGGGGCTGGAGCTGTTCAGACTCCTCCTCTTGTCCATGGAGGGTGACGCCTGAACCGTGATCTTGTGCTGAAAATCTAGAAAACAGAGACACAGGCAAGGGTGGTTGGTCACTTGTTTAGCTTTTACCATTCGCGTAATCTCTAGTGGACAGACTACGCAACATAAATGGTATCGTAATGTCTGTCAAAAGACTGGGATGCGATGACTAACGAACAACAGTAGTTCCGGTGCTTTGGTTTTCCATCACGGGTTATTTTGAGATGATTTGGGTGAGGTGGGGCGGGATTTCAAGCTTTGATTTTAAGTGTAACACTTTTTTGGCTGAGAGTTTCCGTTTAGGGGGGTGGAGACTTTTTTAATCTCGTTAATATCTTACCTCATACATCTATGAGAAAGACAGAACCTAATTGAGCATTTGAACAAATAACGCAACATTTTTGTTCTGGGTGTCCGAGATTACCATTGGTGTAAAATTTGTTGAACTTTTTTTCTCAACTCGAAGATAACATTGACTTAAAGACAGACTATCTCAACAAGACAGAAAGACGGTCAGAAACACCCACCTGACGGTAGGCTGATGCGGTTGCCGTCCTTGAGTTTGAGGCGGCTGCGTTTGAACTTGCCCTTCCTCTTCTTGACGTTGGGCTTGTCCTTGTTGAGCTGGAAGATGAGGATGTTGAGTTCCCTCTCCAGCACGTTGATCTCCCGCTCCGCCAGCTGCTGCTCCCTCCTCTTCAGCAGCTCCTCGTGGGACTTCTGCTGCAGCGCCGCACGCGTCAGCTCCTCCTCACGCGAACGCAGCTCCTACAGGAAGGAAGGAACACATGTAGGAGGGTCACATGACAGACAACTCTGTATAATATAGTTTTTCCCCCTACATTTTTCATTCGGTGGGGTGCACGACTCGCCCAAAGTAACAAAATTATAAATTGAGACCAATCGAAGCCAAGGAGGAGGAGGGAGGGAGGGACAGCGATAGGCAGGTGTGCCCACCTCTGCAATACAATGATAGGGGAAACACTGGAAAATTATCCACATCGACAGGTTCTAGACAGGGCATTATTTCCTTATCCCTTCTATCATTTTTTCTAAAAATAATTCACAAATACCTTCCTTGTTTACAGATTTACCTTTGCAAATAACAAAGGTAAATCTGCAACATAGCAGTGATCAGTGCCCTGGAGCAGAGCCCTGAGTGAAGGAGAGCTCTTAAGAGAGGCTGGCCAGCACTCACAGGTTGTAAATCCCAACTGGCTTCATGGAGCTTTGCAGAGACCTTGTGGTGTGTGGGGAAGCGATGACATAGCCAAAGACCACAAGCTAAAGGGGGCCCCTCAGTTGCTGAGGCACAGCTACAGAGTGGTAGAGAGGCATTGGACTGCCTGGCTAAGAGGCTGCCAATGCTTGATTGTCAACTAGGTTGCAAATGAGTAGGGTTAACAAAATCTCCTCTACAGGGCAGCATTTGCATTTCATGTTCATGATTTTGTTTAGGTTCCTCTCATAAAACGGAATAATCCTTAATGAATTACTTCTGCAAAGCAGCTTTACAAACTCACTGAAGTGAAAATTAGATTTATGTTGTGTAACAACGTTGCAACTTGTAATGTTGAAAAACTATATAATCATTTGTGTTAAAAATAACTGAAACAATAGCCCTATATACGTCCGGCAAAAAACGTCACTGAAGTTTTAGAAGAAAGATGAACCTCATTATACCTACAGTAGGTTTAGACTTATGGTCCCTCAGAAATATAGATGGATAAGCATTTTAGATCATATGCAACCTTTAACAATGGAATGTAGAAACTCACACTGGAGGAACAATAACACACAAACACACACACAATTGTACCTCTGTACATTTCTTGTGGTCAAGTTTCAGTACAATAACTTGTTCTCCAATGTGCTTCTGTTACCTTTTAGGAGGTAATGAAATGAACCGGTGTCGTATGGGGAAATAACATGAAGAATTGACATGCTAGACAATCCCTGGGAGAGGTTTGACATATTTCGCAATTTGCCAAGTTTGCTGCTTAACAATTCAGCTGAATTTACATGAAAGCGCATTTGATACAGCAATTACAAATCCCATTTGATATAAGAGGAAGGACTAAGGGAAGCAGCTTGTCATATTAACAAGGGGAAATAGTTTAAACCATTAACACTAATACCTTATTTTGTTAGACAAGATTAGCTCGCTCCCAGAAATTAACCATTCAAATTATAGCATTTCCTTAACTACAGGTTTATTGCACAGCTGCCTTCCAACCGCTTCTAACCTTATACTTCTCAGTTTATACTTGAGCTATACACCTTACCTACTTAATGAAGCAACAAAGGATGAGTAAATTATAAAACAGGACAAATGTACTTAGTGAAAATTCTAAATACATTGCACAACATCTCGCACTGTTTCCCCGAGTGCCGACATAGTGCCTCTCACGATTCACATCACGGCATTATGTTTGAGATTACATGCCCCTACACTGATCAAATGAACGAAGGCATATGGGGAGGGATGTGACACTTTATGTTATTACAGATTCATGGTGTTAATTTGACCTACATTGTCACAGCAACAAAAGAGTGATCAAATAAACTCCTAAACCTGTACCTTCTCCTTTGTCCTGAGCTCGTCAAACATCTCCTGGATCTCCACCCTCCAGTCCTCCTGCATGGAGTGGAAGGAGTCTTGGGGCATAGTGGCCATCACCGCCTCCTCTATGGCTGTCAGCTGCTCCAGGATAGAGGCAAACGACGGCCGGATGTGGGGGTCCTGCTCCCAGCACTCTGAGATAAACAACAATGTGGAACCAAGATTGGGATCAATGTTCTGGAACTAAATCAATACCAATATCTAGTTGTGTGATGTAATTATTATAATTATTTTGAAGTATCTTTGATTTAATGTCACATACACCATATAGGTGCAGTAAAATGGGTTGTTTTACAGGGTCAGACATAGTAGTACGGCACCCTGGAGCAAATTAGGTTTAAGTGCCTTGCTCAAGGGCCCATCTGCAGATTTTTCACCAGTGTCGGTTTGGGTATTTGAACCAGCGACCAAATACACACACAAATGTCCTGGAATGAGAATGTATTATCCTACAAATGTACTTCAGGCAACATGAGTTCTTCAAAAATGGGAACAGATGGTCGGACTTGGTGAGAGCACCTTCCATGAGCTTGGCGAAGGGTTCTGGGCAGGTGGATGGAATAGGGAGGGTTAACTTGTTGACAGCCACACCATAGGCCACAGCCAGACCATCAATCCCACGGTAAGGTACCTCTCCTGTCAGCAACTCCCATAACAGGACCCCATAACTAGTAGAGAGAACACAGATACAGTGAGCACAATGTCCTAATATTATAACACTATTTTAACACTCAAATTCACATTGCCTAAACCTTTCTTGTTGTGCTTAAATCTGCTGTTTAGAGGAACTTGTTCTTGAATAATGGACATGTTGAATACTAAATAATGGCAGTAAAATGTATTTTACCTGTACAGTGCAAACACAAATGATCCTGTTGAGATTAAGCACCAAGCCTACAGTAATCATCATTCATGAAATTAATGTTAGCTCCTGATGTATATAAAAATACATTTGATTTGTTATTTTGTTTAAACCAAAACTGTTTTATCAGATAACTTTCTGTACATTCTGTACTACTACTATGTGCAGTATAGCCTACAGTGGCCCTGAACACCCTCCACCTAAAACCCCAAACAGCAAGCAATGCAGGTGTAGAAACACGGGAGAGCACTTATCAGAAATAGGCCGGGACAAATGTTTCTAAATGTCTTAAAATTAAAGGAGTATCATGGTGCCACCTTTCCAAATCATCATTTCCTAAAAACCCTATTGATTCCAGTCTGACTGTGTTTGGAACAGAGAGTAGAAGGAGCGTGCTGTTATTTTTTTTACCTCCAGACATCGCTGCCTTTGGAGAAGAGGGAGGACTTGATGACTTCGGGGGCCATCCATGAGTACGTGCCAGCAGCACTCATCTTGGTGGTGTTGTGCCACTCTCTGGCTAGGCCAAAGTCTGTGATCTTCAAAGTCTTCCTTCCAATGTCATCGTTCTCTATTTTTTCAAGCAACAAAACTAGGTAAAAAGTAGAGGACAGAGGAGAGGGTTGGTTTGGCGACACACAATGGGATATCTTCTAGGTGTAAAAACAAATGTAAAAAATCTGCTTTTTCATGGGTCGTGTGTTCGGCTTTTTCAAGATGACAGCATTATAATAGATCTGTCCCCAGGTCTTAAACATTCTTTATACTGATACATACAGAACCTGTCTGTAAGGCAAAACCGAACACACCACCCTTTAACTGAATGAATAGGCTAGAAACAGTATGAAGTGTTCTCAGAGGACTGCAGTTTTTGCTTTATTTAAAGACGAATATAAAGCACTTCAAGCGATTCAAACAATATAAATATGCAGTGAAACCCGATTACTACTCCTCTAATTTAGAAGACATTCTTCCTCATGGACATATAGACAATATGGATATCACATACTGTACCCAAACTATAGGCCTAGCTAAAGAAGGGAGGCCATTGTTTACTTTGGCAGGTGTGCCACCCTCTACTTATTAAGAACCTATTAACATTGGCATTCACCCCAGGTTTGGACACCTGTTGATTAAAGAGAATGTGTAACAGTCTCTAAGACTGGGGGTGGTTGCCTGAAAGTCAGATATCAGCTCATTCTGTCCTTGACTCCTCCATATCAATACCATATCCAACTTGGCCAAGCTAACAAAACACCATTATCTAAAAACTACAACACATATTTAATTTTACAAGGGAACACTTTTAACTTTCCCATGCCCGGAATGTTAATAATAATCTACTCCAGAATAGAGCATAAAGTAGATAAGGACAGCCAGAAGAGACCTTGACTCTACTGCCAGCTCACAGTCACTGACTTGCCAAATGAGAGGGTGACAAAGCACACAACATAGGCTACATCTGGGGGGTAATGTAACAAAATCACAGTGGACAAGGATAGCAACAATATTGTGGAGAGCTATGGCAGTGTAAGATTATTTTTGTCCTTATTTGTGTGTTATTTGTAGAAAATAAATATACTGTAACTGACATAGCAACAACCTTCATTTAGATTTAAATATGTTCCTTAGAGTGGCACAATATTCAAGTAGGCTTATAGGAAGAAACTAGACCTATTCCTAAATGTGAACTTTGGCATTCCATTTCAAAACAGGTTTTTCTGGCTTAATGAGAGCCTATAAAATACAGCGGTTTCATCTCATTGTTCATGATTCTATAAATTCTGATTAGGCTAGTTACCCGACATAAAACTCTATATTTTTCCCGAACAGGATACAGAAAAGTGGTATGTTCATTGATAACAGACTCCCTGATGACATGATATACTAATGCTAACCTTACCCTGAATGCTGGTCCAAACCTCTGAATACAAGTCAGGTTGACATAGGCTGTATTTCAGTGAGCACATTTCAGGCCTTTAAAGGAGTTTCCTCAGATGTGGATGTCGGAACCTGAGCTCTGCCATAGTAATTAACATGATTCAGTAGCAGGGAGGGGAGCAAACCACAGCCTAAAGGACTAGACCATCTTTAAAAACCAATTTGTTGAGTATTTCTAACATAGACTAGACCTATAGTTGGTCTATTTGGCCATAGGCCTGGGTGGCACTGAGAACAATGTCTTTCCCCCTGTTCTTTTTCAGACCATTTCCCTTGTGTTTCTACCACACTATATAAACAAAAGAGTTAGCCTTAAAAAGGTACCAGCTGAAGGTGATCATTTGTAGACAGAACACTGGGTTGAGTCAGTCAGGTTTTCTCCAGCTGTTGGGCTATTCAAGATGCCGGATAATAGGCAGTTCTTTGGTGGCAATAATAAAAAATACTCAAAGCTTTTCCAGTTCTCCTTTCAGAAAAAAACTACAGTAAGCGAACTACTCATTATTGTGGTTAATTGCAGGGAAGTAAAAAAAAAAAAGTTTCCTTGCAATCTATAGTAATGCTTAGCTTACTTAAGCCCCTCCTCTGTAAGGGCATATATATTTACAGTAACAATTTTATAGGTTAGGGTGTAAACTTGAGCGCTAGACGCAAAAATAGCCATGACTTGGATACACAAAATAACACTGTGTGCACTCCAACAGGGCACTATTGTTACCTCCATTCTGGAGCGAGATTCTTGACATTCTTTAACCTTTGCATCTCTGTGCCCGAAACTACAAAATTAAAGTGTTATGAGGGCTGGCAAGAGGCCAAGTTTCAGTGTGCTCTGCACTGCCTGCCAATGAACATTGCGTCCATCTACAGTACCTCTCTACTCTCCAGCTCCAATCAGCAAGAAGGAATAACCTCTTGTAAAAAAATTTTTTTTAAGAATTTAAAAGTTGCAGCTGTTGTGGAGATTAAATATAATGAAATTAAGCCTTTCAGACCCGGGAGTCTGGGCATTCTTGTGGCTGCTGTCACCTAGCAACTAGTGCTTGACCACTCCATTGTGCAAACTTATGTTAAGCTTTTGCCCCTCATTAGCGGCATTCCTCCTTCGACCGAGGTATTAAAAGATTAAGACACACAAAGACACACAATTTCACTGACTTTTTGATAATCCCTTAAAATAATCATTGATCAAATCAGTGTGTAGTACTACACCAAGTAAATTGTGGGTTGATCAGTTCTGAAGGTTGAAGGTAGTTGGGTCGTGAAAGTTTGTGCACTGCATTTTGCCTCATCTTACAACACATGCTCAAGACAAACATTCACAACAATATCCGACAGATGAATTGCCCTATGGGCTCCCTTATTTGTGGCTGGTGTCCTAAGTAACTGGTTTAAACAGAAAGTATATAGTTCCCAGTGAGGGTCAGTGGGTAAATTTAGTGAGCCCCTTAAACAAACACATTTCCCCCCAATTAAATTCAGCAAGCTACCAGTGCTGTCTGTCACAATAATGTGGAAAGATACACATACTAACTTGTGTTAGCAGTGCAGTGCTGCTTGGGCGTGGGGTGTGAGCCAGTGTCTATTGTCCATTTAACATGTGCTACCCGAATAGCTGTTCAATAGAAGAGGTTGGGTTTGCCCACACCCCCACATCTGACAGTACTATGTAGACACGTGTAGGATTCCCCGGTGAAAACAAAAATACAGCAAAATGAATTGACGAACAAGGTTCACCTTCTGAGAAATCTGAACCTGATAAGACAAGCCACTATCGGTATACCGCAGAACGGACACTGTGCCAGAATCATGTTTCACACAACACAGCGGTGATGTCTCACTCTGAAGTACATAGACACAGTCATAGTAAACTCAAAAATGTTCATGCATTATTTAGAGGGACGACTCAGAGGCCTCAAAAGCCCCACCAAGGTTTGAGTCTAAATATTCTCACCAACTGAAAAACATGCCTAAAACCCAACTGTAGCAAGGGTCAGTTCTAGAATCTTCATGTTTTCTAGTGGCTCAGTTTGGGTTGGTTCTTGCAACACCAGGATTGTGGGTTTGATTTTCACATGGGCCATATAAGCCTAATATGAGAGGCTTAGGGAAATGACCATATTATCATTACAGTTGTGAGCTCCAACATTATAACAGCACTCATGTAATTTAGGAGCACATACACTGATGACATGGTTTGAAGTTGAGTGTTTAGTAAATCAGGGGCTTAATTTGAGACAATATTTCTGGGGTGTTGGGGTTAGGGACCCCAGCTGAGCAAACGTTGATCTTACTTCACATCCTCTCAAGGGTCCCCCCCCTGCATACAAAGATCCTTCTTTAGGGCCCTGCCTGGTTCTCACATGCACTGAAGAGGATCTGGGATTCTGAGGATCAGCCACATGCCTAACAGAACGACAAGCAGATGGAGAGCTCTCAGCTGCTTGTACAGGCCTCTGAAGTTCATAGGGGTGACCGAAAAGGACAGTTGGGAGAGGGAAAGTTGCCTGTGTACTGTGGAAATTAATGGAATGCGGAGATGTTGCAATTTCATAGCAGCAATGATTCTGCACTTCCCAAAGGCAGACTGACGTATTTGGGTCAGAATGTAAAACATTACTGCTTTGGCCAACTTAAATTAAATCTGTAATATGTAACTTTTTGGGCAACCTGACCAAATTAGCATAGACATGTGTTATAGATCTGTCATTCGCAATGAAAGCAAGTCTAAGAAGGGGTAAATCTGTTCTATGTGCACTATTTCTATGCTTCCAGTTAAGTTTCGTATTTGCGTCTTAATTTTGGTTTTGTACACCAGCTTCCCAGCTGAAAATACAATAGTTTTGTTTAGTGAAAAGATATTGCACAGCGGTTTAGAAGGTAAGATGATTCTCTACACTTGCTTGTTTTGTAACAAACTGAAATTAGGCAAACTATTATAATTTTAGCAACCCGGAAATGGCGGGGCGATTTCTGCATTTTGCACCTTTAACTTAATGTATTGTCATAGAGTTTCCGTTCAATTATGTCACGCAATATGGGACAGATACTGTACCAATACTTTTGGGGCTCACATTTTGTGTCGGCTCTGTTCTTGGGATTTTAAATGATACAATGACGATGGAGGTTAACATGCAGATTGTCAGCTTTCATTTTATGGTATTTACAACCATATTGGGTGAACACGTCTACATTCATATGGAAGCTACCATGATTACAGATAGTCCTGAATCAATCGTGAATAATAATATATACTCAAAACATGCTAATGTCTCACCATTAAAATATCAGGGGAGGTGAGCATTTTGGGCGGGGGGGGTATGATATTTGTGTAAATTTCAAGCTCATCATTATTCACGATTCATTCAGGACTATCCATAATCATGGTAGCATACACATTAATGTAGTGCTTAAAAATATACTATTTTCTTATTTACAATAAAAGTGACTCTAAAATTACAATACATTACTTACCATTCATTGCTATTGGGCACAAAATAATCTGAAACAACCAAACAGTTTGTCAAGTCACAAGCTTGATGCAATCATTGCCTGCTATTAATGTGGTCTCAAATACTGAACGTTTGACTACTTTAATACACGTAAGTAAAATTTGACCCAATACTTTTAGTCCTCTAAAATGGGGGGGGACAATGTTCAAAAAGTGCTATAATTTATAAACGGTTCACCCGATATGGATGAAAAAACCCTCAAATTAAAGCTGATTGTCTGCACTTTGACATCATTGTAATTGTACAATTTCAAATCTAAAGTGGGATTAGCATAAGAGGGTTTCAGAGAGTTTGTGTGATAGTTTGAACAGTCATGGCGGAGAAGACCTTGCTCTGGGTTCCACAAATCATTACTTCAAATGCCAACCCTCAACTCTCAGTTGCAGGCCTATCTACAACGTTCATGCAGTGTCACCTGAAGTTTAAGTACAGCAGCTGAGCTAACATTACAATAGCATTCTAGGTAGCTTTCCTAATCAGACAATGTGCAAAACCCAACATTTCTTGGTGCTAGGAGATATGTTTGTCAGTTTTACAATGATAGTAAAAGTGTATTCATGAGCTTTAGGGTAATGTTTTAGTTGGTAGAGGAGATTGTTGACCATTCCTATGGCCATGCTCAAATTCTCATCTGTTCTGAAAAGTGATGGATGGTTATTTTGAGCAGATGGTAATATTGATATGTTGCTTACTGTTGCAGGATTTCAGGTCACGGTGAATAATGGGCACAACAGCCTCCTCGTGTAAGTAGTGCATGCCCCTGGCGATTTGAACAGCCCAGTTGACAAGAATGTGTGGGGGTATCCTGCGGCCTGTCAAAGCCCGGTTAAGAGTCCCTCCACGAGCATATTCCATCACCAAGCAAAGGTTCGGCTCCTCAAGACAGACACCTTCAAGTTTTATTATATTGGGATGTTGTAGCATGGAGAAGAGCTTGGCCTCTTGTTTAACACCATCCGAAGTTGCAGTAATGTCTTCGTCAGGATCCTGTCGGGCTGCCTTTACAGCAACCTCTTGGTCCTTCCATGCCCCTCGGTAAACTTTACCGAATCCCCCGACACCAATTATTTCCTCTAAAACGAGTTCACTAAAATCTATTTGCACGGGAGTACTCGGACGCTCCCGCACCCCTACAGTGCTACCGTCGGGAAGTCTGTAAATTGCAGGTTGATAAGTAACATAATTCGCAGGGAAAATCCCAACTCGGTGGTTAATTTTACCCGTCCACCATCCTTCATCTCCCGAGATCGCAGCATCCTTCGAGAGGACCTCAACCACGTCCCCCCGCCGCAGACTAAGTTCGTCTTCTCCAGTACTTCCATAGTCAAACACAGCCGTCCACAGCGACCGGGAAAGAGGAGCAGAATGAGCCCAAGCTCTTGCGTTGGGGGAATCTGTCCAGTCATGCTCTCCAGTGTCTTTCGGTCGCCCCTCACCGTTTGGGAAACCAGCCTTGGAAACATCCATTTCTCAGTGTCTGTAGCAGAACCATAGGGTGCAAAGCTGCTGCAAAATCAAACGACCTCTACACTCATTGGAATGCTCGTGAATCGTTCAGAACGATTTCACAAATGGTCAAGACGGTCCCAACATGGTATTCCAATGTCCTGGTAAGACACGTTTGCCACTTTCCTCCACGTCGCCACTCTGGTCAAGTTTATTTGTGGATCAACTTCTGAAACGTAACTATTCATTAAGTTAGCTAGTAACGTTACCTAGTTAGAGTGCTAAGACTAGCTAGCTAGTCACCTATAAAGTTATGCTAGTTTTAAGGAACAGGGCACATTTATGTAGCTAGCTACTTATCAGGGTGTACGTGGACGTTGACCCAGTTCCACTACGGACAGTGAAAAATAACCCCCAATTACTGCTAGCTAGCTTAGTAACTCGAAAAAAACCACACCAACAGTAGATGTGCTAAAGTTAGCTCCTGAATTATCTAGCAGGCTATGAAGTTTAAGTGCCAAAATAGTAACGTTACCTGCACATTCAGTCGAAATAAACTTGGGTTTAACACCAGAAACATACGCAAACAGTAGTAGCTATATCATTGTTGGTAGCCGAGCTACGTTTTCATCTAACTTTTAGCTGGCAAGTTTAGCTAACGTTAGTTTAATCGCTCTCCAAACCTTTAGTTAGCTAGCCCATTCGTTACGCTAGCTAGCTTAGGTCGTCAGCCCATTGACACTTTAAAAAGTTTGAATATAAATGCAGCTAATGTCTTGTCAGTATGAATCCTCGTGTAGCCAACAATACGAAGTTTTGTTGCGTTTTAATGATTCGCTAGGATCCGAAAGATAACCAAACGTTCCATCAACTTTCCTCAGGACAATCTGCACGGCCCCCGATATCGCTCTTACTACACACACTGGGCTGCCTGAGCAGCGGGCTGGTCCTGTTGGGAAGTTTTCTCGCTCGCTCCAGCCTAGCTCTTGAACACGCAGATTGGTGGATTTCCCCTCACGTGACATGAATGTCTCTACAGGAAAACAAGGGGAGGAGCCTCCGTGTGCAGAAGAGTGCGCGCAGTGATGGCATATTATGCCATATTATTGATGACAGCAGTAATAATGAATTACATTGCTGCCATGTGTAAAACCATTATCTCATGAGCACCAACACGACAATCACAACTTCAACCAAACAGATATAACTGTTGATTAATTATACATAAACTAGCCTACATTCATTTTGTCTATAAGTTAGGCATATCATTTTTATTTTATTTTATTTCACCTTTATTTAACCAGGTAGGCTAGTTGAGAACAAGTTCTCATTTGCAACTGCGACCTGGCCAAGATAAAGCATAGCAGTGTGAGCATACAACAAAGAGTTACACATGGAGTAAACAATTAACAAGTCAATAACACAGTAGAAAACAAAGGGGGGGGGGTCTATATACAATGTGTGCAAAAGGCATGAGGAGGTAGGCAAATAATTAAAATTTTGCAGATTAACACTGGAGTGATAAATGATCAGATGGTCATGTACAGGTAGAGATATTGGTGTGCAGAAGAGCAGAAAAGTAAATAAATAAAAACAGTATGGGGATGAGGTAGGTGAAAAGGGTGGGCTATTTACCAATAGACTATGTACAGCTGCAGCGATCGGTTAGCTGCTCAGATAGCTGATGTTTGAAGTTGGTGAGGGAGATAAAAGTCTCCAACTTCAGCGATTTTTGCAATTCGTTCCAGTCACAGGCAGCAGAGTACTGGAACGAAAGGCGGCCAAATGAGGTGTTGGCTTTAGGGATGATCAGTGAGATACACCTGCTGGAGCGCGTGCTACGGATGGGTGTTGCCATCGTGACCAGTGAGCTGAGATAAGGCGGAGCTTTACCTAGCATGGACTTGTAGATGACCTGGAGCCAGTGGGTCTGGCGACGAATATGTAGCGAGGGCCAGCCGACTAGAGCATACAAGTCGCAGTGGTGGGTGGTATAAGGTGCTTTAGTGACAAAACGGATGGCACTGTGATAGACTGCATCCAGTTTGCTGAGTAGAGTGTTGGAAGCCATTTTGTAGATGACATCGCCGAAGTCGAGGATCGGTAGGATAGTCAGTTTTACTAGGGTAAGCTTGGCGGCGTGAGTGAAGGAGGCTTTGTTGCGGAATAGAAAGCCGACTCTTGATTTGATTTTGGATTGGAGATGTTTGATATGAGTCTGGAAGGAGAGTTTGCAGTCTAGCCAGACACCTAGGTACTTATAGACGTCCACATATTCTAGGTCGGAACCATCCAGGGTGGTGATGCTAGTCGGGCATGCAGGTGCAGGCAGCGACCGGTTGAAAAGCATGCATTTGGTTTTACTAGCGTTTAAGAGCAGTTGGAGGCCACGGAAGGAGTGTTGTATGGCATTGAAGCTTGTTTGGAGGTTAGATAGCACAGTGTCCAAAGACGGGCCGAAAGTATATAGAATGGTGTCGTCTGCGTAGAGGTGGATCAGGGAATCGCCCGCAGCAAGAGCAACATCATTGATATACACAGAGAAAAGAGTCGGCCCGAGAATTGAACCCTGTGGCACCCCCATAGAGACTGCCAGAGGACCGGACAGCATGCCCTCCGATTTGACACACTGAACTCTGTCTGCAAAGTAATTGGTGAACCAGGCAAGGCAGTCATCCGAAAAACCGAGGCTACTGAGTCTGCCGATAAGAATATGGTGATTGACAGAGTCGAAAGCCTTGGCAAGGTCGATGAAGACGGCTGCACAGTACTGTCTTTTATCGATGGCGGTTATGATATCGTTTAGTACCTTGAGTGTGGCTGAGGTGCACCCATGACCGGCTCGGAAACCAGATTGCACAGCGGAGAAGGTACGGTGGGATTCGAGATGGTCAGTGACCTGTGTGTCGACTTGGCCTTCGAAGACCTTAGATAGGCAGGGCAGGATGAATATAGGTCTGTAACAGTTTGGGTCCAGGGTGTCTCCCCCTTTGAAGAGTAGGATGACTGCGGCAGCTTTCCAATCCTTGGGGATCTCAGACGAGATGAAAGAGAGGTTGAACAGGCTGGTAATAGGGGTTGCGACAATGGTGGCAGATAGTTTCAGAAATAGAGGGTCCAGATTGTCAAGCCCAGCTGATATGTACGGGTCCAGGTTTTGCAGCTCTTTCAGAACATCTGCTATCTGGATTTGGGTAAAGGAGAACCTGGAGAGGCTTGGGCGAGGAGCTGCGGGGGGGGCGGAGCTGTTGGCCGAGGTTGAAGTAGCCAGGCGGAAGGCATGGCCAGCCGTTGAGAAATGCTTATTGAAGTTTTCGATAATCATGGATTTATCAGTGGTGACCGTGTTACCTAGCCTCAGTGCAGTGGGCAGCTGGGAGGAGGTGCTCTTGTTCTCCATGGACTTCACAGTGTCCCAGAACTTTTTGGAGTTGGAGCTACAGGATGCAAACTTCTGCCTGAAGAAGCTGGCCTTAGCTTTCCTGACTGACTGCGTGTATTGGTTCCGGACTTCCCTGAACAGTTGCATATCACGGGGACTATTCGATGCTATTGCAGTCCGCCACAGGATGTTTTTGTGCTGGTCGAGGGCAGTCAGGTCTGGGGTGAACCAAGGGCTGTATCTGTTCTTAGTTCTGCATTTTTTGAACGGAGCATGCTTATCTAAAATGGTGAGGAAGTTACTTTTAAAGAATGACCAGGCATCCTCAACTGACGGGATGAGGTCAATGTCCTTCCAGGATACCCGGGCCAGGTCGATTAGAAAGGCCTGCTCACAGAAGTGTTTTAGGGAGCGTTTGACAGTGATGAGGGGTGGTCGTTTGACTGCGGCTCCGTAGCGGATACAGGCAATGAGGCAGTGATCGCTGAGATCCTGGTTGAAGACAGCGGAGGTGTATTTGGAGGGCCAGTTGGTCAGGATGACGTCTATGAGGGTGCCCTTGTTTACAGAGTTAGGGTTGTACCTGGTGGGTTCCTTGATGATTTGTGTGAGATTGAGGGCATCTAGCTTAGATTGTAGGACTGGCGGGGGGTGTTAAGCATATCCCAGTTTAGGTCACCCAACAGAACAAACTCTGAAGCTAGATGGGGGGCGATCAATTCACAAATGGTGTCCAGGGCACAGCTGGGAGCTGAGGGGGGTCGGTAGCAGGCGGCAACCGTGAGAGACTTATTTCTGGAGAGAGTAATTTTCAAAATTAGTAGTTCGAACTGTTTGGGTATGGACCTGGAAAGTATGACATTACTTTGCAGGCTATCTCTGCAGTAAACTGCAACTCCTCCCCCTTTGGCAGTTCTATCTTGACGGAAGATGCTATAGTTGGGTATGGAGATCTCTGAATTTTTGGTGGCCTTCCTGAGCCAGGATTCAGACACAGCAAGGACATCAGGGTTAGCAGAGTGTGCTAAAGCAGTGAGTAAGACAAACTTAGGGAGGAGGCTTCTGATGTTGACATGCATGAAACCAAGGCTTTTTCGATCACAGAAGTCAACAAATGAGGGTGCCTGGGGACATGCAGGGCCTGGGTTTACCTCCACATCACCCGCGGAACAGAGAAGGAGTAGTATGAGGGTGCGGCTAAAGGCTATCAAAACTGGTCGCCTAGAGCGTTGGGGACAGAGAATAAGAGGAGCAGGTTTCTGGGCATGGTAGAATATATTCAGGGCATAATGCGCAGACAGGGGTATGGTGGGGTGCGGGTACAGCGGAGGTAAGCCCAGGCACTGGGTGATGATGAGAGAGGTTGTATCTCTGGACATGCTGGTAGTAATGGGTGAGGTCACCGCATGTGTGGGAGGTGGGACAAAGGAGTTATCAGGGGTATGAAGAGTGGAACTAGGGGCTCCATTGTGAACTAAAACAATGATAACTAACCTGAACAACAGTATACAAGGCATATTGACATTTGAGAGAGACATACAGCGAGGCATACAGTAATCACAGGTGTTGAATTGGGAAAGCTAGCTAAAACAGTAGGTGAGACAACAGCTAATCAGCTAGCACAACAACAGCAGGTAAAATGGCGTAGACTAGGCAACGGGGCCAACAGATAAAACAAACAAGCAGAATGGAGTACCGTGATTAATGGACAGTCCAGCGTGCATCAGCTATGTAGCCAAGAGATCAGTCAATTAACTGTAAATACTGTCTAGGATGTTATGGCAGAATTGGGGGGAGCTGTTGTAACTTCTCAAGGGTTATCTTATTGTTTTGTGTTGGACTGTGATGTTATGCATTTCGTAGAGTCCTATTAGCATTGCACCCTAACACTAATACTGTGTTCTTGAACTGTTGCTTGTATAAAAGGACTGTTGTGTAAACAATATGATAGTATTATCACCTCCCACTATTTCAGGGACATGTAATCATTTATTCTTCAAGCTCTTTCCCTGACTGCGATCAGAGGGGGATCTACCTTACAGCTGCTCATATGTATTAAAGATTCACTATTATAATTTTAAATTAGTCTCTGCCTAATCTTTGGCTCGAGTTTTCCACAACATTTGGTGCCATGACCCTGATGAGAGCAACTTGACTTTTTGACCTGTTTGGCGCAGCTTGGACCCAGACATCCCTCTGGCCACAACTTAAAAAGATAAGAGACATTCAAAAATCTCTGTGAGGGACCGGGGATGCCTTCTGGGCCGGCAGCCTTGCGAGGGTTAACACGTTTAAATGCTTTACTCACGTTGGCTGCGGTGAGAGCCCGTAGATTTTGGTAACACTGTATTGTCCTCAAAGCGAGCAAAGAAGTTGTTTAGTTTGTCTGGGGGCAGGACATCGTGGTCCGCAATGGGGCTGGGTTTCTTTTTGTAGTCTGTTAATTGACTGTAGTCCCTGCCACGTTGAATTGCAACTCTACTTTGTCTCTTTTATTTTTTACATTTTTTTTACATTTTACCTTTATTTAAAGGTAAAGGTATTTATCTAGGCAAGTCAGTTAAGAACAAATTCTTATTTTAAATGACGGCCTAGGAACAGTGGGTTAACTGCCTGTTCAGGAGCAGAACGACAGATTTGTACCTTGTCAGCTCGGGGATTTGAACTTGCAACCTTTTGGCTACTAGTCCAACTCTCTAACCACTAGGCTACCCTGCCGTCTCTATACTGAAGCTTAGCTTGTTTGATTGCCTTGCGGAGGGAATAGCTACACTGTTTGTATTCGGTCATGTTTCCTGTCGCCTTGCCCTGATTAAAAGCAGTGGTTCGCGATTTCAGTTTTGCTCAAATGATGCCATCAATCCATGGTTTCTGGTTGGGGAATGTTTTAATAGTTGCTGTGGGTACAACATCACCGATGCACTTGCTAATAAACTCGCTCACCGAATCAGCGTATTCATCAATGTTATTGTCCGACACTATGCAGAACATATCCCAGTTCTGTCACGCCCTGGCCTTAGTTATTCTTTGTTTTCTTTATTATTTTGGTTAGGTCAGGGTGTGACATGTGGGATTTATGTGTTTGTCTGGTCTAGGCGTTTTTGTATGTTTATGGGGCTAATACCTTTCTAGGTAGTTTGTAAGTCTATGGTTGCCTAGATTGGTTCTCAATTAGAGGCAGCTGTCTATCGTTGTCTCTGATTGGGAACCATATTTAGGCAGCCATATTCTGTGTGTACTTTGTGGGTGGTTGTCTTCTGTCTTTGTGTCATTGCACCAGATAGGGCTGTTTCGGTTTTCACATTTGTTATTTTGTAGTGTTCTCTTGTATGGTCTTGATTAAACATGTTGAACTCTAACCACGCTGCATTTTGGTCCTCCTCTCCTTCCCAGGAAGAAAACCGTTACAAGTTCACGTGATCGAAGCAATCTTGAAGTGTGGTAAAAGAGAGATGAAGTGATAAATGTGTGTATGATGGGTTAATAGAGATTTTATAAATGTGTGTATAATGGGTTACTAGAGATTTGATTAAGTAACAATACAAAAACCTGGAGAAAACAAAAATTGAATTGATTTGGTGTAACAATAGGGGACTAAGAAAACAATTAGAAATCATGGGTGATAAACCCTCTAAATGTACTGTTAAATTGGCCCCTTCCTCAGCTCCCGTAACACAGCATCAACCACCACCACCAGTGGTTTTGTGTCCTCCACTGAAAACAGAAGCCCTAACAGCAGTAGTGTTACACCGCTATGCTACTCGAGTAGATTGGACAAAAATTACATCCTGTGTTTCGAATGATGGTGAAGATGCCCATGGTTTTTCGATCAGAATGAGAGACATATTTTTTTAAGCACTCTGGAATGGCGTCTGATGCGGAGGGGGTTCACAGGCCCCCTGGTATCAGCATTATGTGTGTGGGTTTCCTAACATGCTGACCAGGCCGGACATGTCGCATGCGCAAGCATCGCAAAATACATTTAGAAATCCATGTTATTAAATTATTGCACCCACACTGCTTGCGCGCGCCAAAGAGTGTCTGCGATGCTAAGGGCTAAAATAGAACTCCTTTCTATTTCTGACGCAGATCGCGCTGAAAGTCCTGCTTCTCCCATCTCCTCATTGGTTTATAGAAGCAGGTACCCACGTGCCATCTCCTCATTGGTTATACCCACGTGGGTGATTGGAAGACAAACTGTTTTGCCGGTAGTCGTGGTAATACTATGAAAGTTTAGATGCCGATCACCATATAAGTTCAAAGATGAAAAGGCCCGGAAGGAGATGACTAGAAACGATTCGGTTGGCTATTTTATGTGGATTAATTGTCGTAGTAGAGGACCTTGTGCATTTCAGGTAAAATTACAACTCAATGTTTATATCCCAGGACAAATTAGCTAGCAACAGCAAGCTAGCTAAATAGGACAAATTAGCTAGCAAGTGCAAGCTAACTAGCTAAATTGCATACATGTTTAATGCTTTTCGACCTGTCCCCAAATTAATGTAATTGGTTCCGAGTTTGTTTAGATATTTTAACCTGCGTGTCGTGATCGCGTTTGGTGTAGGGGGACAAAATAAATTGATGCACAATAGCGCACGCTGGCGCATGCGCGCAACCGGTTTCGGTTCCGTGTTAGAAGGTCTCTGAGATACTCAACCAAATTACTCCAGGTTGGCAAGCTAAAACCCTACTGGAAGTTACTATCCTACTTCAGCATTGCATGGAAACTATTAAACATAAATCCACAAAAACTGACCATCAGCTACAGTTTAACATGACAGGAGCTTTTTCAACCTGGGGGCCGCGGTTGTAGCAGGGGACGGGGGTCGCAGCCGTGGGTGTGACAGGGGTTGTAACAACGGAGCAGCTAGGGGGGATAGAGAGGGATAGGAATAGAGATAAAGGCAGCTTCTATTGTCACGACCCCAATCACTGAAGAAGTGAATGCTCAAAAATAAATTAAATGCCAGCCACAATAGGGACATCTCTCAGGGGAAATAACATCCTTGATACAGTAATGCCCACAGGTAAAGGTGGACCAATCTGGCCCAAACATTATGGTAAAAATACAGGGAAAATAAACTCCTATTTTGGTAGATATGGGTGCTACTACATCCACCTTTAGTGAAGAAACTGGACTTGACTTACCCCTAATCAATAAAACTGTAACCGCTTATGGGATTTCCTCCACTCCGTACTACATTTTGAAACAAAACCCATGCCCTGTTCTATAGGACCAGTAAATGTTGAACAGGATTTCCTATATTCAGCCACTCAAACATTTAATTTACTGGAAAGAGACTTGCTGACAACACTAAACGCTACAATTTATTGTACTACCAATTAAGTTTTTGTTGATATCCCTAACAATTCTAAACCAATTCATGAGTAGGGAAATTGAACCTCTCCCTGAGACGGAGAGGGAAACTGTCTCTGTCTCAAGTTCCAGACTCATTATGGACAGACCACTCCAATGTCAGTGGACTGATAGGCAGTGCAAGCCCAGTTATAATAAATGTTGATCTTAAAAGAAACTCTAGTCTCGACAGCTACCTTAAAAAGGAAGCTCCCTCCAGTTTCTCTCCCCTCCTTCTGAATTGGCTGATGTATTCATAATTTCGGCGCATTACATATTAATCTCAAAATAGAAATTTAATGAGTGTGAAACAGAAAGTAAATATCCAACGGAAATTGGATATTCACTAAAATACAAACAATGCCTTCCAATAAGGAAAAGTAAAAGGGGGCAATGGCATCCCGGTGAACAGATGTTTTTGTTGCTCTAGGTACAATAGGGGTGAGAGCAGAACATTGTTTGAGAGTGATCCATGTGTATTCACAGAAGTGATTCAGAGGGCTTTCCTATTGGAAAGAGTAAAGTGTCCTAGTTAAAGGAAACAAATATGGAGACTAGTGAACGTAACAAAGACAGTGATAAGGAAAGTAAAATGGAAAGATTCATGTTAATCATGATCTTTCAGTTGATGTCAAATGTAATGAGTGCTGACAGTATGGTGAATGGTAGTACTGTATGTTATTAGTGGCTTCAGATAGTACTCTAATAATGCAATATCTTAGTAATTTGGAGACGCATTCGTCACATGACGAATACAAGTGTGAAAAGCATTTGGTTGCCATTGCTTGGTATTATTATGCACCTAAGCGAACAGAGGGTTTGAGCTTGGGTCTGTTATTAAAATAGAGGCCGCCATTTGGTGTTTGGGTTCAAGATCAGCTTCCTGTGGACCCATAGATAAGCCACCAGTGAAAGTGAGCGGTACTCATTGAACTCAGGCTGTAAGGGACACAGTGGGAACATTTGGAACAGAGGTATGAATAATAATTTCCAATAATTATTATTTATAAATTTGTTGGAGGTGAATAATACCAGTGATTTAAGTAAGAAGGTAATGTCATCGAAAACAATTACGTAGAACACTGTCCAAAACTGAAGTGAGTAGAAGTACAAGGACTGTGGAAAAAACAAGAAAGAGCTGATAAGCCAGCACCAACTTTTTGAAGGACCTAGCAGATTTCATATTTTGACTAGTTGATGTCCCAGGGACAGAAAATACATACAGTGGGGGAAAAAGTATTTAGTCAGCCACCAATTGTGCAAGTTCTCCCACTTAAAAAGATGAGAGAGGCCTGTAATTTTCATCATAGGTACACTTCAACTATGACAGACAAAATGAGAAAAATAATCCAGAAAATCCAATTGTAGGATTTTGAATGAATTTATTTGTAAATTATGGTGGAAAATAAGTATTTGGTCAATAACAAAAGTTTATCTCAATACTTTCTTATATACCCTTTGTTGGCAATGACAGAGGTCAAACGTTTTCTGTAAGTCTTCACAAGGTTTTCACACACTGTTGCTGGTATTTTGGCCCATTCCTCCATGCAGATCTCCTCTAGAGCAGTGATGTTTTGGGGCTGTTGCTGGGCAACACGGACTTTCAACTCCGTCCAAAAATGTTCTATGGGGTTGAGATCTGGAGACTGGCTAGGCCACTCCAGGACCTTGAAATGCTTCTTACGAAGCCACTCCTTCGTTGCCCGGGCGGTGTGTTTGGGTTCATTGTCATGCTGAAAGACCCAGCCATGTTTCATCTTCAATGCCCTTGCTGATGGAAGGAGGTTTTCACTCAAAATCTCACGATACATGACCCCATTCATTCTTTCCTTTACACAGATCAGTCGTCCTGGTCCCTTTGCAGAAAAACAGCCCCAAAGCATGATGTTTCCACCCCCATGCTTCACAGTAGGTATTGTGTGGATGTAACTCAGCATTCTTTGTCCTCCAAACTCGACGAGTTGAGTTTTTACCCAAAAGTTATATTTTGGTTTCATCTGACCATATGACATTCTCCCAATCTTCGTCTGGATCATCCAAATGCTCTCTAGCAAACTTCAGACGGGCCTGAACATGTACTGGCTTAAGCAGGGGGACACGTCTGGCACTGTAGGATTAGAGTCCCTGGCGGCGTAGTGTGTTACTGATGGTAGGCTTTGTTTCTTTGGTCCCAGCTCTCTGCAGGTCATTCACTAGGTCCCCCTGTGTGGTTCTGAGATTTTTGCTCACTGTTCTTGTGATCATTTTGACCCCATGGGGTGAGATCTTGCGTGGAGCCCCAGATCGAGGGAGATTATCAGTGGTCTCGTATGTCTTCCATTTCCTAATAATTTTGTTTCTGGTGCCCTTTGACAGCTCTTTGGTCTTGGCCATGGAGTTTGGAGTGTGACTTTTTGAGGTTGTGGACAGGTGTCTTTTATATTGATAACAATTTCAAACAGGTGCCATTAATACAGGTAACGAGTGGAGGACAGAGGAGCCTCTTAAAGAATAAGTTACAGGTCTGTGAGAGACAGAAATCTTGCTTGTTTGTAGGTGACCAAATACTATTTTCCACCATAATTTGCAAATTCATTAAAAATCCTACAATGTGATTTTCTGGATTTTTTTTCTCATTTTGTCTGTCATAGTTGAAGTGTACCTATGATGAAAATTACAGGCCTCTCATCTTTTTAAGTGGGAGAACTTGCACAATTGGTGGCTGACTAAATACTTTTTTCCCCCACTGTATAAGGGCACAAGGCGAAACCCAAATGCAGATACAGGAGGCAGGCAGATGGTTGAGCTCCAATATTTATTATACCAAAAGGGGTAGGCAAAAGGCAGGTCGGGGACAGGCGAGAATTCATAAACCAGGTCAGAGTCCAAACAGTACCAGGCGATAGGCAGGCTCGAGGTCAGGACAGGCAGGGGATCAGTGAACAGGTTCGAGTCCAGACAGTACAAGGGGATAGGCAGGCATGAGGTCAGACCAGGCAGAGTGGTCAGGCAGGCAGATACGGTGTCAGGACAGGCAAGGGTCAACACCAGGAGGGCTAGGAAAAAACAGAGACTGGGTAAAATAGGAGCAAGGAGAAACACTGCAGACTTGGCAAAACAAGACGAACTGGGACAGAGAGACAGGAAACACTGGGATAAATACACCGGGGACAAATGGGGAAAACAGGAGACACCTGGAGGTGGGTGGAGACAATCACAAAGACAGGTGAAACAGATCAGGGGGTGACAGTAACCCCCCCTATCTAAGGACGTCACTTGGCGTCCTACCTGGGCGCATACCTGGCTGACCGGGATGTTGGCGGTGAAAGTTGGCGATGAGGGCCGGGTCCAGGATGTCTCTAGCGGTAACCCAGCACCTCTCCTCCATGCCATAACCCTCCGAGTCAACCAGGTACTGGAACCCCCTGCCCCATGGTTGAACACCCAGGAGGCGTTTCACCATGTATGCTCGATGGCCATTGATGACACGGGGGGAGGGATGGGCCTGGAGACAGAAGACAAAGGGCTGTGAGACACGGGCTTAATCCTAGATGCATGGAAAGTAGGGTGAATACGGAGTAACACAAGACGTACAGCAGTGGAACTAAGGACCCTAGAGATGGGAAAAGGACCAATGAAACGGGGGGACAGTTTGCGGGACTCCACCCGAAGGGGCAGGTAACGAAGTGGAAAGCCATACACACTGCCCAATGCGGTAGCGGGGAGCTGGAGTCCGGCGGGGGTCCGCTTGTTGACGATACCTGGAGTTGGTCTTGAGAAGTGCCGCCCAGACATCTTGGCTCAGGGTACGTTTAGCTAATGTTCTTGTTCTGGGAAGAGTGGAGGTTGATTCCCCATAGAACATTCAAAAGGGGAGAGTCCCGTGGCTGAACAGGGAAGGGTGTTCCGGGCATACTCCACCCAGACCAGTTGTCGGCTCCAGGAAGTGGGGTTGGTTGAGGCCAGGCATCTTAGGGACGTTTCTAGGTCCTGATTAGCTCGCTCCGACTGGCCGTTGGGTTGGGGATGGAATCCGGAGGACAGGCTGGCCGACAACCCAAGAAGGGTGCAGAACGCTTTCCAGAACTGAGACGAGAACTGAGGACCCCGGTCGGAGACCATGTCCACCGAGAGTCCATGGATCTGAAAGACGTGCTGCACCATAAGCTGGGCCGTCTCCTTGGCAGAGGGTAGTTTAGGGAGAGGGATGAAATGGGTGGCCTTGGAGAACTCAGAATGACAGTGTTGCCATCAGACGGAGGGAGCCCAGTGACAAAGTCCAGAGAGATATGGGATAAGGGACGATGAGGGACAGGTACTGGCTGAAGGAGGCCAGAAGGAGCTTGCCGTGGAATCTTGTTCTGAGCACACAGCAGTATCTCCTCCCCACCAGATGTTCATGACCACAGAAGTGAGCTTAAATGACCACTGTCATTTAATGGCCACTGTTTCACCCTTCATTGGGGATTCAGATTGCCCTTTTGGAAATGACCCCGATCCATATGAGCCTCCCTTTTCCCCAGATTATTATTATAAAGTTACCTTTCAGGAGTTCCATTCAGACCACCTCTTTCTGTGTAAAATGCCAATTTCCAGGAAACCAGTTTTAAATTCTGTCTGACAACAGCTCAGATATATCATGAATGGTGATGCTTGTGGTTTCCATAGCATCAAATGGGGTATTGTTGTGGCAGAATTGGGGTGAGCTGTTGTTACTTCTCAAGCATTATGTTATTGTTCTGTGTTTGACTGTAAAATGCATTTCATAGAATCCTGTTATCACTACACCTTAACACAAGGCCATTGTGTTCTTAAAATGTTGCTTGTATAAAAGGACTGTTGTGTAAACAATATGATAGTATTATCACCTCCCACTATTTCAGGGACATGTAACCATTTATTCTTCAAGCTCTTTCCCTGACTGCGATCAGAGGGGGATCTACCTTACAGCTGCTCATATGTATTAAAGATTCACTATTATCGTTTTAAATTAGTCTCTGCCTAATCTTTGGCTCGACTTTTCCATGAGGCCTATTTATTAACCTTTTAAGACCATCTTTTTGAACTATTACTTGTGAATAGCTGGTTTTTTTTTCAACTATTACTTGCCTGTAAAATTCCCACTGATCAGCGGGACACGTTTTGTTTGTGGGTTTTGACAAAGGCTACTGTTATTATCATGTTCGATGGGGACGTTGCATGATTCGTGGCCTATCTATGCTTTACATTCAATCACCAAGATGATACTTTTTTCTTTCAATAATATTTGTAAAAATATATAATATCAGTACGAAAGAATAGAGAAACATGTTTTGTTGTTGCTTTAGAGTCAATTATAAATGTGAAACGATGTCAATAACCATAAGGTCGATTCAATTCAGGATCAGCTCATAAACCGCATGAGGGTTTATGAGGGTTTAGTTTTAGTGATGCAGCACCGTATAGCTAGAGTGGCTGCTGCTCGTGCTGTCTCACGAGCTGCGCATCTGGACCAGTGATGTGTATAAACCCTGGATGACTAACAGGGGGCACTGTATTGAAGCCGCAGCCATCTTGGTACTCCTCCTTCGTAAAACATTTTTTGTTTGTTGAACGATAGAAATGCATGTATTAATGTCTACATTCGTTTTAGACACGTGTATTCTATTACAGACAACTTAATGCACACTTTTGAATTATATTATGTGAGCTTAACGTAAACAAATATTTTTTTGCTGTTGTTGAGATTACTAATGTTACTGTCCCCACTACAAAAAAAGTATATTTAAATACATGTTATTTTGTCCTTGAAACATTTAATTGAAATGGAAGACCGCGCCTACCGGGGCAGGCCAATATGGCCGACCGGTGGCTTCAAAGCCACACAATAGACAATACATAGCATCAGCAATCCAGGGTTTATATGCATAATTCATCTAGACGGACGGAGGTAGAGAAGAAGAGAGGATGAGAGAGAGAGCTGTCCGCACCATGTGAGATCTGACATTTGGATGAAATGATGCGGCGAGTAAATTGCGAATGATAGCTTGATAGAGCCAGTAGGGCTATAGTTTCAACATGGTAACAACGTAGTATATGGGCTACATATGAATTTGACCATCGTGATACGAATCTATTGCAGTTGAGGAGGATGGGCTCGCAACTGGTACAGACTCTGCGTCAGGGGGTTTGGGCATCATTGACAGGAGGTTGGTACCATGACCCGGACCAGAACACATTCAATAATTCCTGTCACCTCTATTTGTGGATGTTCCTTCTAATGTTGCCACTATCACTACATTTGGTGAGTATAAATTCAATCGAAGGCCCAGATCTTGTGTTGGCTTATAAGGTTTAGTGCGCCGCATCACTAAGCGCCCTTTTCATTGACAAACACGCTTCTCTTGGAGCAACATTCCGTTCTAATCTTTTATTTACAGTGATATGTTTTTTATCCTCAGCACTGAAACATTTCCGCTTATTTATGAATTGTATTGGCAGAAAATGGAATGGTCGCATTTTTCTCTGCATGCCGTTGGCTAGTATGTAGCACAGTGATGGAACGCATGGCTGCCACAGTGATGAAAAAGCAGAAAAGTCCAGGCATTGTAACACTTGACTGTAGGTAGCTAACACAGCGTTCACAAAGACAAACGGCGGCACACCTCACCTCTCTCCCGTTTGGATGTGATAGTATAGCCTACAGCACGCACTCACCTGCATTTGATCAATTTATTTTAGTGGCTAGTAGTCCTACGTCATTAATGATGCTGTTTGGGTTTGGTTTAATTTGGTCAAGATAGCCTATAAAAAATAAATTCCGGCACCAAATGTTGTGGTTGTGGTCTCTTTAATGTGTCACTTTATTTCCATCGTAATGGAATTGAATGTATTTTCATTTCAAGAATTCTATGCTATTTCTTGTACAGAATAGGCCTACTATGTTTCAGAATATGACCTATTGTCTGGTTAAATAAAGGGAGTTTCATTTAATATTAATTTAAGAAAAAACCCACACCGCTTGTTTCAGAGTTTATCTATAAATAACTTGATAAAAAAAAGGTCAAACGACATACAGTATGAGCTACTCTGAAGACCAAAAGCCTTCTGATTATTTGTGCAGATGTTAAAGTGATGAAGGACTGTCATTCTTATGTAATGGTGCAATATTGTCCCACCACTAACCCATTTCAAGGAGATTAGTTTTGTCCTCTATTTCAAGTTCTTATTTTATTCCCTATACCACAGAATGTGATATTGTGTCACTTCATAAGGGCCTGAATTTCCATACGCTTGATTTCTCAGAAAATATATATCGATATATGTTTTTATACAAATAATATAGAAATAGCTCTTGTCAATTAATTGTTTTTGGTTGATATATTACTTGACAATAAAATAGGCTGTAATTTTAAATAAGAATTTGTTCTTAATTGACTTGCCTAGTTAAATAAAGGTAAAATAAAATACAAATTGAATACAATGTTATTGTGTGATTATGAATTTTTTGGACTTGGTCCTCAGGGTTTGATGACAAGGAGCTAAACACAAAACGTATGACATCCCTTAGGCTGACTGTTCCTCTGAATTATAGATCAGAGCAAGTCACAAGCCCACAGTTTTACTGTTCATAATTTAATGTAGGCCTATAGCATACCTGTGTTTCAACATAATGAACACCATGGCTATTGCACATATTTGTTTCTATTGACAGGTTGGTTGATTCCTCTGATGACTCACTCATCTCAGTATGTAGCTGAGGGGCCACATGACTACATTATATGGTCGGAGCATTGACTTTTCATTCAGATCATCCTCAGACAATAGTTTTTCTTTCAGTGTCGCTCTTGGCTGTTTGAGCATAATATTGCAGCCCCAGATAGCTGCTTTGGCGTTGTGTTTCAGACTTAATTTGAGACTAGTTATCATATTGTTGAGGAAAGGTTGGGATGCACTCTGTGATGAAGAAGATTGCCATTTTTTAGTGGAATATTCTTTTATTGTCAGGATATGTGTTTTGAGATATTGAGGGAGTTTGTGTGTTCTATCCTCAGGCTCTTCCGCCCACCACCATGGCACTTAGTATATACTGCACCTCAGTCACCATCTTCTTCATCACGATAAAGATGGTCAACTATCGCCTTCATGTGATGTTTGATAAAGGTGACGTTGTGCCCCCAAGCAGTCTCTCTGATGTCATCCAAGGTGCAGAGAATAAAAGCAACGCGTCAGATTCATGTCTTGCAGCCAAATTAAGGTGAGCCTGTTTATAAAAACAAAATGTATAATAAATATAATCCAAAGTATACAGTCCATTCGGAAAGTATTCAGACCCCTTGACCTTTTACACATTTTGTTACATTACAGCTTTGTTCTAAATTAGATTAAATTATGTTTTTCCACATCAATCTACACACGATACGCCATAATGACGAAGGGAAAACAGGTTTTTAGATTTTTTTGCAAATATATAAAAAATAAAAAACAGAAATACCATATTTACATAAGTATTCAGACTCCTTGCTATGTGACACGAAATTGAGCTCCGGTGCATCCTGTTTCCATTGATCATCCTTGAGATGTTTCTACAACTTGATTGGATTCCACCTGTGGTAAATTCAATTGATTGGACATGATTTGGAAAGGCACACACCTGTCTATATAAGGTCCCACAGTTGACAATGAGTGTCGGAGCAAAAACCAAGCCACGAGGTCGAAGGAATTGTCTGTAGAGTTCCGAGACAGGATTGTGTCGAGGCACAGATCTGGGGAAGGGTACCAAACATTTCTGCAGCATTGAAGGTCCACAAGAACACAGTGGGCTCTGTCGTTCTTAAATGGAAGAAGTTTAGAACCACCAAGACACTTCCTAGAGCTGGCCGTCCGGCCAAACTGCAATCGGGGAGAAGGTCCTTGGGCAGGGATGTGACCAAGAACCCGATGGTCACTGACTGAGCTCCAGAGTTCCTCTGTGGAGATGAGTGAACCTTCCAGAAGGACAACCCTCTCTGCAGCACTCCCCCAATCAGGCCTTTATGGTAGAGTGGCCTTACGGAAGCCACTCCTCAGTAAAGGCACATGACAGCCCGCTTGGAGTTTGCCAAAAGGCACCTAATGGACTCTCAGACCATGAGAAACAAGATTCTCTGGTCTGATGAAATCAAGATTGAACTCTTTGGCCTGAATGCCAAGCGCCATGTCTGGAGGAAACCTGGCACCTTCCCAACGGTGAAGCATGGTGGTGGCAGCATCATCATGCTGTGGGGAAGGTTTTCAGCGGCAGGGACTGAGAGACTAGTCAGGATCAAGGGAAAGATGAACGGATCAAAGAGCTATCCTTGATGAAAACTTGCTCCAGAGTGCTCAAGACCTCAGACTGAGGTGAAAGTTCACCTTCCAACAGGACAACAACCCTAAGCACACAGCCAAGACAACGCAGGAGTAGTTTCGGGACAAGTCTCTGAATGTCCTTGAGTGGCCCAGCAAGATCTTGGACTTGAACCTTATCAAACATCTCTGGAGAGACTTGAAATTAGCTGTGCAGCGATGCTCCCCATCCAACCTGACAGAGCTTGAGAGGATCTGTAGAGAAGAATGGGAGAAACTCCCCAAATACTGGTGTGCCAAGCTTGTAGCGTCATACCCAAGATGACTCGAGTCTGTAATCGCTGCCAAAGGTGCTTCAACAAAGTACTGAGTAAAGGGTCTGAATACTTAAATGTGATATTTGAGTTGTTTTTTGAAATATACATTTACAAAAAACATTTTTATTTTGCTTTGTAGATTGATGTAAAAAACATTTCAATACATTTTAGAATAAGGCTGTAACGTAACAAAATGTGGACAAATTCAAGGGGTCTGAGTACTTTCCAAATGCACAATATAATGTCTCTTATGGGTAGTGCTTTTGTCTTGAAAAACATGATGTCATCCTTTGATAAATGAACTACCACAGATGGCCACATACTATACATCTTTCCAAATAGGAAAAGCAGCACGGTTCCTGACAGTGTTGCCATGACAATGTTGACGAGAAACAGGCCGAGTCCAGTCATCCAGGTTACAGTGAAACAGACAGAAACGGACCCTGGGTTGATTGGTGTGGTTAGTGTGCCATTATAACTACCCTCGAGCTCCATTCTACTACTATATTATATTATGGAATAGACATTTTTGAGTTAAAGCTAAGATGTGAATGAGCACTGCCCCCCCCCCCCCATTTCTCTATTCATCATCATCCATATTTCTTGCCCTTACAGGAGTGCCCAAAATCAGAAGACTTAAAGAATACTGAAGGTACTGTACTCTCCTATAATTTGAACACTGGTCTGATTCCCCCCTATAGTGGGAAATGGGTTTTCTATTTACAAATCTCACTGTGAGAATAACATGCTCTTCCTGGAATGCATTGTGTGGATGTAGTGATAAAATGATAATACTACTCATTATGCTAGCCCAGCACATTATTGCTTAAAATAGGCTCAGATAAGCATGTTGTCAGCTTCCAATAAATATTCTCACATAATGTTGGTTATTGGAAATTATGGATGGTATATTCTATATTCTTTATTGTTAGTTAAGAGCAGAAATTGTAAAGACTGAGATGTTTTTTCTTCTTCTTTCATTTATGAGGCATTCTAAATTCCGGTCAATATGCTCTTTGTAACATTAATGTATCTGTTGCAGCCCAGAGTGACAGTATCCCCAAGGAGAAACAACCCAGAGTGAGCCTACAGCCTGAGCAAGAGCTCTCCCCAGAGGACCTGTCTAGCCCCAACCCTGACCAGGCTGCCCCTCTCCTGCTGGGGGAGCAGAAGCATGTGGCTGATAGGGAGATTGCTGATGAGGGACTGCCCTCTTCCAAGGGGAGTGATGAAGAAAGCACAGACGAGACAAAGCAGGAGAAACAGCTCCAACAGGACCCCAACAACAACTCTCTAGAGGTCATTCAGGAGCGTGATGACCCCCTCCCACATCCTCCTCAGAATGACCAGCCAGAGGAGACATACTGCTCAGATGAGATCGCTGTTGTCTTTGTGGACAACTCTGGCCCATCAGCCCGCCTGGATGAGAACGACATGGTCAAGATCATCATCACCATGAGCTGTGATGCCCAGACGGCTGCGGAGCTGGAGGAGTCGGTCAAACAGAGCATCCTGGAGTCTGCCCAGGCACAGATGGGCATCGACCCCCATGGAGGGGCTGCTGGCGACTGCCTCATCAAAATCCCTGTTATCACCTTTGACTCACCTGAGGATGATGAACGGAGTGGTGCAGAGAATGAAGGGGAACCCTTATCTGAGGCTGACTCTGCTGAGCTGCAGACCCCAAGCCCAGACGGCCAGATCACCAAAGAGTTGATGAGCGCTGACTCTGCCGCTCTGGACTGCCGGGACTTAGAGTACAACGAGGCAGACCTGGAACACCCCAGCCCCCAGTTGACCACAGCCGACAACAGCTCCTCTGGCATTGATGTCCACTCCCACCCTGACGAGAACGACCCTCCGGACCTCAATGTGGATGCAGATGGCTTCCTGCGAATCCCGTCTATGTTCAGGAAGTACGGCCCAGGGGGCAGGACACACGTGCGAGGCCTGAGCATGGACAGCGGGAAGGATGCAGTCCTCATTGCTGACAGATCACAGAATAAACAGACCACCATGACCTCATCCAAGTCAGACCTGGAGGCCAAGGAGGGCCAGATCCCCAACGAGTCCAACTTTGTGGAGTTTGTGTCGCTGCTGGAGTCCATCAACAGCACCAGGGGAGCCAGTGGCATTGAAAACCCACCAGAGGAGGTGACAAATGAGGAGGACAGAGCCATGGAGGAAGGTGAGTCCAGGCATATGTAGGTTGTCAGATAATAATGATATACATGTAGACAGTTAAGACTTTAGGGGAGAAGTTATTGTCTCTGTTGTGCAAATAGCTGTGTTTTACTCATTCTTTATTGGTAAAATTGAAAACGAGTGTTGCTTTTGCAGAGGATGTCACTGCAAAAATTGAGGATAACGCAGAGACAGAGAGCCAGCAGGAGCGGCCAAACCCTCCCAATACTCTGGCCACAACAGACACCCTCCACACCATCCCCGAAACACGGATCCCCATTGTGTCTCCAGACAGGTAAACCTTTTCAAATGTCTCTTAGATATAAAAGGTCATCATCACAATTTACTTTATTTTGTTATTTGATCTGATCTTTATTGTAAATGAATGCATTTTTTTTATATAATCGTTGTATAGTTTGTCCTCTACTCTCAGTCCCCAGACAGACCGGGATAAAGACCCAGACTACGACTCCCTGCCCTCCCAAACATCTCAGTCAGAGAGCTCGATGCTCCAGGTCATATGCAGACCAGAGGCCACCAACAAGGAGGACGCCTATACTTTTCATACAGTCCACAGTAAGTGCAAAATATTATTGTGTGGCATCAATTCACTGAAGTCTACAAACTGGTTACAAACCCTAGATAATGTCGTAGTGAACTGACCCTTCGATAATCTCCGCCCTAGAATTTTGGCCAACAAATCGCAGCACTTCAAAGGATATCAACTGTCGATACATCGGACAAGCATCTGTTTAAATCGCTTGAAAACTGAGCGTTTTCGCCAAGAAATAAATGTTTAAATGGCTAAATAATTGAATAGTATCTTGCTACTGTGATTCTTGAAATGCAAAGCTTGTTGTAGTATTTTTTTAAATGTGAAATTATACTTTTGTTTAGTTCAGCTGGTTAGCTAGCTCTAAGTCACATTGACCACCAAAAGTTGCTAACACTAGCTAGCCACTTAATATAACCAGTTTTTCTCAAAATGTATGTTAGCTAGCTAACTCCCATCTCCTGTCAACATCAGGATATGATTTGAGAGCACTAGTTAGCTCCAAAAGTGGTTATAGCTTTGACTGCTTGCTGACAGTGAATTCAGAGCCAGTCAGTGGCAAGCTACACTACAAACTTAATTTTACCAGGTTCCCGTAAAGCAATTGTAATGACAGTCCACCACAACATACCCAAGAGTTTCCTGATTAGCAAGGGGTAGTCTGTATTTCATTTAATTGTCTATTAGAAACACAGTTTTAGAATATTGTGAGTGGATTTGTTTATTAGAAACACAGTTTGAGATCATTGTGAGCGGATTCCGGGTAGTGGTTCAATGGGAAATTGGGCTTCCCGGGAAAATGTTGGCAGAGGTTGCAACAGTAACCAAGGGTTAATTGTCTGTGCTATTATTGCCCAACTATTGTATAACATACTGTATGTATATCACTTATGTCATATCAGGTAGGTGTTTTAAATGTGAGGTTCTGTCTGCTCTCTATTCCAGGAGACAGACCTCGTAAACTGTATGCTGAGAGAGCCCTAAACCTACCCCTCGGAGCTGAACTTATCACAGGCAACATGTGGTACTATAACCTCAATTATTTAATATGTAATATTTGTATGAAGTTTTTGTTGTGTTCTATTACATTTGACAATGTTTAATTTGAGTTGTTTTTAAACGTCATGGGCTTTTACATGTGAACCTTGTCGTGTACCCAGTGATCTCCTGTCAACTTCCTCCAACTCAGAGTGCCAGGACGGGCTGGCGGGTGGACATACAGACTGCCCCTTCCAGCGCCGCATCATCCCTTCACACAGGCTTCGGCCTCGGAGAACTCACCCTGAAATCTTCCAGGTGGCTACACCCCCCCCACCTCAACCTCAACCCCTTTCCCCCATCCCTTTTCCCCCACCACCCATTCCTCCCCACCTTCCCTCACCCAAAATCTTCCAAGTCACTACACCCCGTCCCTCCACTCTTTCATCTCCTCTCTCCTCTCCCTTCCACTCCACCCATAAACCCCTATCCATCCCAGACAGTGGACGCAGGCAACCAAGGCCAAGCAGTGCTCCGACTCAGCACTGCAAATCAGAGTGCTGGCCATTAATCAAACTATAGTGACTCTGTGAGCAGAACAGAAACTGTCTGCCTGGCTCAGACATCACAAAGCACATCGTTCCTCTCAGTGCTAAATTCACAATGTATGGTTCATAACACTCACACACCACACACAAACACACACACACAGGAAATACACTGGGTGAAATGTACTGATGATTATTACTTACAATGTAGCTGTATGAAATAACTGATCTAAACATTATCTGTGTCATGACAGCGTGTAGTCAGTTATGAGTTGAAACTAACAGTCATGACGGTTTAAGACATCTATTATGTCAGTGTTATGTAACCTTTATGACTAAGGGTTCAATTAAAATTATATTGAGATTTATTTTACACTACAACCTGAATTCCACCTCTGACAGGAGGAGGACTCAATTGATGAATCATCAGAGACCTCCACACAGGAAAAGCCTTCTCGTAAGCTGTACTACAAGCTCAAGCTTTTTCCTGGGAAGTGGGTAAACATCTTGTATGACCGGCTCGCCTTGTTGGCGCTATTGGACAGGTAAGAGAAAAAGCTCCCATTCTATCTTTCCTTTTCCATTTCTCAGCGATTGATCAACTAGTTAACAGAGACTCGACTTTGACCTTTGCTATCTCTCCTCAGGAACCAGGATGTGGTGGAGAACATAGCAGTTGTGTTCCTGGCCTTTCTGGTGGCCTTCCTGGGATTCATCCTGCTCAACCATGGCTGCTTCAAAGACATCTGGGTTTTCCAGTTCTGCGTGGTCATAGCTAGCTGCCAGTACTCATTGTTAAAGGTAAGGAAGGTATCTATTTTGTAACAAAGGATAAGGCTTAATCAACCGTACAACCATTGCTGATCTGTGTTGACATAATTCAGATCAGTGATAGGATACCAGATCTGTGATAATACTGTGCCATTTTCAATGCTCCACCACATACTCCACTGTAACAATGGAATTAAGCTTTAGCTAAGTACTTTTTATCAGACACATTGCTGATGGAAACACATTTATCTGTCAGTCATTGACTGTATATCAGTTAATCACGTTATTAACACTTTGAACAAATTGTTTGTATTACAGAGTGTCCAACCTGATGCAGCCTCGCCGACACATGTGAGTCTGTATGGAACATATTCTAAAGGCATACTGTGAAGATACAAGTAACTGCCAAAATAATGGAAACACTTGATTAAATGAGGGATACAAAGTATATTGAAAGCAGTTGCTTCCACACAGGTGTGGTTCCTGAGGGAATTAAGCAATTAACATCCCTTCATGCTTAGGGCCATGTTGAAAAATGCTGGGCAGGCCATTATTTTAGCTTCTGTGGCTATGCCCCCATAGGATGACAATGCCCCATCCACAGGACACGAGTGGCCACTGAATGGTTTGATGAGCATGAAAACGATGTAAGCCATATGCCATGGCTGGCTCAGTCACCAGATCTCAACCCAATTGAACACTTATGGGAGATTCTGGAGCGGTGCCTGAGACTGTTTTTTCCACCACCATCAACAAAACATAAAATGATGGAATTTCTCACTGAAGAATGGTGTCGCATCTGTCCAATAGAGTTCGAGACACCTGTAGAATCTATGGCAAGATTCATTGAAGCTGTTCTGTTGGCCAAACGCTCTATTGAGATACTTTATGTTGGTGTTTCCTTTATTTAGGCAATTACCTTTATATTTTCACTGGTTGTTTAGTATTTTACATTTTTTCAAACTAGATTGTTCAAGGCTTTCTCTGCTTCATTTCACTCCCCTCTTGATGTTTTCCAGGGACACAATCAGATTGTTGCCTACAGCCGGGCTGCTTATTTCTGTATTTTCTGTGGCCTTATTTGGATTCTGGAACAGATGTTAAGAAGGAAGGACCTGCCTGTGTCCACTGTATATGGCATCACCATAGTATTAGCAGATGCTCTCAAATTCCTGAGAGACATTTTAGTGGGTAAGTCACGTACCATAAATCATTACTTTTACCTTTTTCCAGTCATCTCCATTAAACAATTTTAGATTATGTTTTATTTTGACATTCTAAAAAACGTATAGTTCTAAAGTCCTGTCTGTTCTATATTCGACAGGCATCACTTACTGCTTTCCTATCACATTTCTCGTTGGCCTGTTCCCACAAATCAACACCTTTATGATTTACCTGCTCGAACAAATAGACATTCATTTCTTTGGTGGAACAGGTGAGTAGCACTCTCTTTTCTGTTTGGCTTGACCTTCATAATTATGAACTGAATGTATACTGTACCACCATAAACTTAGTCCTTAACCTGATTCCTGTGTTTCCACTTCCTTTGTCAGCTGCAACTGGACTCCACTCAGCAGTGTACAGCATATTCCGTAGTCTGACAGCATTGTCTTTGCTGTACGGTTTCTGTTTTGGAGCTCTGAAGGTAGGAAGGAATTCCTTATTGAGTAAAGATGTGTGTATGATTACATGAAGGATATGTTTTGCACTGCGCCGGAACAGTTTGTTGCTGCAGAGGCAGTTTAGTCGAGCATGAAACTGTACAATAATCAATATTTCTATTCTGTTCTAAAGGAGCCCTGGGATGAACAGCATACCCCAGCCTTGTTCTCTGGGTTCTGTGGCTTGCTGGTGGTTCTCTCCTATCATCTGAGTGGGCAGAGCAGTGATCCGACTGTGCTGATGTAAGCCGCCTGCTTTTCTGCTCCTATTGTTATGCCTGCTAACATGCTGACTGTATGAGAGTTGTTAGTGCTAAGATATTCCCCTTTTTTTGTGTACATACAGGTCTCTGATCAAGTCCAAACTGATGCCCACTCTTGTGGACAGTGAGGAAGAGGGTGAAGACTCAGAAGACATCAAGGATCCTCTTCCAGAGAAGCTCATGAATTCAGTGGTAAGTCAGAGACTTGCATTGTTTCCTCCACTTCCACTCAACTGCTGTCCTCTGTTTTTGTTTCAGGACAAAATTTTGACTTTAACACATTATATTCCGCAATTGTGATATTGTATGATTTGCTTTTGCATTTGCAGAAGGAGATTCTTCTTTCAGATCTTGTGGTCTGCTCCATTGCCTACATTTTAACTTTTGCTATAACTTCAAGCACTGTCTTCCTGTCCCTAAAGGTGGGTTACCTACATCCAAACACCATCCCTAAACGATGTCATAAATGTTGTTTGTGTCATAAAGCAATGTTGTCTCATCAGTAAATAATTACTGTGGTGTCGTAAATAAAATGTTATCTGATAGGTTCAGTATTCAATCAACCCCCTTTTCTCTCCATCTCTCCCTCTTTATCCCTTCCTATCCCTTTCTCTCCCTCTCTCTCCCCCTACCCCTCTCTCTCTTTCTCTCCCTCTATCCCTTTCTCTCCCTCTATCCCTTTCTCTCCCTCTATCCCTTTCTATCCCTTTCTCTCTCTCTATCCCTTTCTCTCCCTCTCTATCCCTTTCTCTCCCTTTATCCCTTTCTCTCTCTCTTTCTCTCCCTCTCTCATTTTCTCTCCCTCTATCCCTTTCTCTCCCTATATCCCTTTCTCTCCCTCTATCCCTTTCTCTCCCTTTCTCTCTCTCTCTATCCCTTTCTATCCCTTTTCTCTATCCTTTTTCTCCCCTTTTCTCTCTCCCTCTCTATCCCCTTTTCTCTCTCCCTCCCGCTATATATATATTTCTCTCTCTATTCCTCTCTCTCTCTCTCTCTCTATATATATATATATATCTTTCTCTCTCTCTCTTTCTCTCTCTTTCTCTCTCTCTCTTCCTTTCTCTCCACAGCCCTTTGTGACCATAGTACTGTATGCGCTGGCAGGGACAGTGGGCTTTGTCACCCACTATCTTGTACCCCAGTTACGGAAGCACCACCCTTGGCTCTGGATCTCTCACCCAGTGCTAAAGAGCAATGAGTACTCCCAGTTTGAGCCCAGAGGTCAGTCCTGCCTTTATTGTTTAAAGAAATAAATAAAATTGGACACAATGCAGTTTTTCCTACTATAGACCTTTTGCATCTCTGACTCTCTGGTACAAATTTGATGAAAGACTACATTTAATAGCCTATAGTTCTATACACATGTGGGTTCAGTTAGTTGGGGAAGACCTATCTCCTGAGCTTTCATCTATACGGATTTGTCAAGTACTGCAAAAGTAAGAAACAGCTCTTGTGTGTGGTGAATAAAGTTGATTTCATTTTCCAGATGATGCTCAGTTGATGTGGTTTGAGCGTCTGTACGTGGGCCTGCTGTGTTTTGAGAAATACGTGGTTTACCCAGCCATCATTCTGAGTGCGCTCACCAATGATGGATTCTCACTCAGTCACCGCAAGAAGCTAGGCATCCAGTAAGTACCTTTCTCCTATTTTAATAACAAACACATACTCCCTCCTTTCCCTGAACAAAGACCCAGACCTGGGTCAAATGCAAAAGTATTTGAAAGTATTTGATGTGCGCTTGGTGTAATTTAGGGTTTGTACTTTTGGAACTATTCCAGTGATTCCATTGTACCAAGCTAACTAATTCAAGCCTATGCCAAGTATTGGACTTATGTATTGCAGGTTGACGTTTATTGTCATGAGTCTTGCTTGCCCTGGAAGCAGAACTGATCGGTTTCCACTAGATAGTCAAAATTGTCGATATCATAAAAATTCATGAAAACAAAAATGTGCTTTTTGATCTTAATTTAAGGTTAGGGTTAGACATTAGGGTTAGCAGTGTGATTCAGGTTTGGGCTAAGTTTAAAATCAGATTTTATGACTTTGTGGTTGTGCTAGCTAGTGACCAATCTGCAGAGCTGCCTTCAGTACATGAGTCATCTCAATAAATGCCAACCTGTGTATGTATTTGACCCAGGTCTTCTAAGAACCATTTTCAGTCTGTATAACATTCAGTTTGAAATGTAAAGTTAATCTCTTTGCAGGTAGACATTATGAAATACTTTAAACTTGCCTCTGTCTCACTTACGTAATTACCTTAAAATGTGAACATAAATCTTAATGTACAGATAACTGCCAAAATAACGGAAACACTTGTGTAAATGAGCATTACAAAGTATATTAAAATTAGGTGCTTCCACACAGGTGTTGTTAAAATCTGGTGATTTAGAAAGCCACAGCATATGGTTTCAATCGTTTTCATGCTCATCAAACCATTCAGTGACCACTCGTGCACTGCAGGCATTGTCCTCCTATGGTGGCATAACCACAGTAGCCAAAATAATACCTGTGGAAAGAAGTGGAGGACGCTCAACCAACCGACGTCAGTCGAGGTGCAACCAACATTTTTTTTTTATCATAGAAAAGGAAAAGGTGCAAGACTCGCTCACCATTAAACATTATTTGTTTTATTTAAGCAAGGTTAAAAGATTCATGTTTCGGCCTTCATCAGAATAATCCTGATGTTTATTCAGATGAAGGCTAAAACGTTCATCTTTTAACCTTGCTTAAATAAAACATAAAAATGTAATGGTGGGCGACTGTTGCGCCTTTTCCTTTTGAGTTCTAAAATAATGGCCCGCCTAGCATTTTATACATCATGGGATATTAATTGCTTAATTAACTCATTGCTTAATTAACCCAATTGAACACTTATAGGAGATTGTGGAGCGGCGCTTGAGACAGCATTTTCCAGCACCATCAACAAAAAAGCTGGTTATGGTATTTCTCATGGAAGAATGGTGGCGTATCCCTGCAATATAGTTCCAGACACTTGTAGAATCTATGCCGACGTGCATTGAAGTTGTTCTGGTGGCCCAACACTATTCAGACACTTTATGATGTCGTTTCCTTTATTTTGTCAGTTACATGTAGCAGCTGGGGAAACCTTACCCAGAAACACACAGTTCTTCATAGGTTTATAAAGTCTCCACCACTCCCTTCTGTGCATCTTGGAAGTGGAACAAAACCCTTAGCACCTTAATCAATCACATAAATATCACTTTCAACCCAGTTTGAATTATGTACATGTACTAACTAGTAGACAGTCAGTCACTTTGATGTCATCATCTGAACCTGGTCATCATGACAACAGTCACTTTGCATGTCAATTCTCTTGCTAGGGAAGAAAGTGTGATGTATACACAATATTCGCTAGTATTGGTGCATTTGTCTCCCCTGCTCCCGTCCCACTCAATGTCACCCCTCTGCTTTGCTCCGCTGTGTCACGCCTGTACACCTGAGTCGCTCAGGTCTCTGTGTCTCGCTCCAGCTGTGATGTCTTGTTGATGACAGTTGCTGGGATGAAGCTCCTCCGCGCCTCCTTTTGCAATCCCAGCTTCCAGTTCGTCACTCTCATCTTCACTATCGTCTTCTTCGAGTTCGACTGCAGCAGGGCCTCAGAGACCTTTCTGCTGGACTTCTTTATCATGTCCATTGTCTTCCACAAGGTCAGTCTGCGACGTGACCGGAGACTGGTACACACACTCCCAATGACAGACGTCTCACTACAATAAGATAGGAAAGGAATACAACTCACTATGACTGCGGTCCCCAAACTCCCTACAGTTGATTAACAAACATACAGTTTTCTTCGGGGTCTACATGAAGCAGCAAACACCTGCCAGCTGCTCTGTATGTAGAGTGGCCTTCCTACTTTTGATTATATTGGATTTATTTTTAGGATCTGGTCTAAAAATAACTGGCTTTGCTGTCTGTCAGTGACTCACAGCAGGTCTTTGTTCCTCGACAGCTCAGTGATCTGCTTCACAAGCTCCACTTCATAATGGTCTATATCGCACCGTGGCAGATTGCATGGGGTAGCGCCTTCCACGCATTCGCTCAGCCCTTCGCTGTGCCTCGTATCCTTTGGTTTTCACATGTGTAGAAACTACACAAGCTTCCGCATATGTTTTGACGTTGCTCTGACTGAAACTGTAATGTAACTGCAAATTTTACAGAAGATATGTGAGTATGGTAAACCTGTTGTCTCCAATTGAATTGATACCTGGTGGATTTTCCTTGGTTGTGGTGGTTCTCCTTCATGATGCAGCTCAGATTCAGCCATGTTGCTGCTGCAAACGTTTGTGACGACTCTGTTCTACACCCCTCTCAGCCCCTTCCTGGGCAGTGCCATCTTCGTCACCTCCTACCCACGGCCCGTCAAGTTCTGGGAGAGGAACTACAAGTAATGGCTTTTCACCGACCGCAGCATGAGATAAAGCACAATGAAATATGCATGCACCCCTTAAAGCACCATGGTGTGTCGGCCGCACCCCAGGGCATTCAGCCTTAGAGATGGGACATGGGAAAGTCCATTATGAATAAAGAAGGGGACAAGGGACGTCCGACTCAATTTGAGTCTATGACCAAACCATTGAGTTAGGTCGCTGTCAATAATTTTTCATCTGGTGAAAGTTCATTGTTAGTCACTCACCTCTGTTTCATCTGTTTTTATTAATGTGCTCAGAAAATATGCAAGTGGTGAATTATATGGCCTCCTAGAGCCCCTGTTGACGTCCATATAAGGACATTTCTTTCTCAGAGATGATGTCATGCACTCAGCTGACTGAGCCAAGTTTTAGTGCTATCCTGGATCCTTTTACCCTAAACCCTAACCACTACACTTACCCTAACCTTAATCCTTACCTTAACCATTTAAAATTTAAACTTCAAGGGGGTAGGGACGTCCCAAGGATTCTGGATAGCAAAGACCCTGAGCTAAGTGCTCTAGTCTAGGGGTATACAAGCAGAGTATAGAGACCACTAAAGATGATGGATAAAAGAAGTCTTACTCAGGACGTTTACCACTGAAAAGAATGGTCACAGTTCCGGTCTGCTTAAGGGATGTCTCTCCCATTGCGATAGCGACTGGGTCTGGTCTGCTTAGTTCATTGACTGTATATGAACCAGAAAAAAGGATCGAGTGAGATGTCTCGCTTCCTTTTCCATCTCTAACATTACTCCAGTCACTGAGTTATTGATGAGGATATATGTAATTAATTTAACACACAGAAAAGGTCCTATAAACCAGAATTAGACCATGTTTAGCTTATTTCAATGAATGTACTGTCTCCCTAATCTATGGTTTTGTACCATTTTGCAGCACCAAACGCATTGACAACTCTAATAGCAGACTGGTATCTCAGGTTGATAAAGAGACAGGTAACCTATTGAGTTTATTGAATAAATATCAACATGTTTTTTCCCCTAATTCACGTCAAAATAATAATCTGAATTAGAACTTCTCAACTCTACAAGGATCTTCTCATGGTTAATACGTTGGTTTGTTGGTCATGTCAATCAGTGTATTTTACATAAGCCTTTATTCCCCCAGGATGCGACGACAACAACCTGAACTCCATCTTCTATGAGTATCTGACGCGCTCTCTGCAGCACTCTCTGTGTGGTGACCTGATGCTGGGCCGCTGGGGAAACTACAGCTCTGGAGACTGCTTTATCCTGGCCTCTGACTACCTCAACGCCTTTGTTCACCTCATCGAGATCGGCAATGGCCTGGTCACCTTCCAGCTCCGAGGCCTGGAGTTCAGAGGTCAGATACTGACTAATATACAGCAACACAGTGAGGAGCACTAAACCACACCCGGAACCATATACATCTATATACACATAGATACTCTGTTTCTCTGATCACACTCTACGGATATGGGAAATATCTTGACTGTTGAATGTTACATGTTTGATATGTTTCATTTAATTCTGAAGTTATTCAAATTTTATCTGAAATTGTTTTCTAATAATCCTAAACCTTACATCTCGACCACAGATTTTAAATCACCATTAACATGATGGTCTGTGCTCCTTCTCCTCCTCCCCAGGTACATACTGCCAGCAGAGGGAGGTAGAGGCCATCACTGAGGGGGTGGAGGAGGATGATGCCTGTTGCTGCTGTGAGCCGGGCCACCTGCCCCACGTTCTGTCCTGCAACGCGGCCTTTAACCTGCGATGGCTGGCCTGGGAGGTCACCACCACCAAGTACCTGCTGGAGGGCTACAGCATCAGCGAGAACAATGCTGCCACCATGCTGCAGGTGTACGACCTGCGCAAACTGCTCATCACCTACTATCTGAAGGTTGTAGACCTTTTTACTTCTTATGGAAATGTAACAGACAATAACGGTTTTTGAATTTGAATTTAACCTATGATCTAAGCAGTATTTTAAACTGGGTGGTTTGAGCCCTGAATGTTGATTGGCTGAAAGCCGTAGTATGTCACAACGTATACCACGGGTATGACACAAATTACTTGTTTACAGTTCTAATTAGGTTGGTAACCAGTTTATAATAGCAATAAGGCACCTCAGGGGTTTGTGGTATATCGCCAATATACCACGGCTAATGGCCTGTGTTGCGTCGTGGATATGAACAGCCCTTAGCTGTGGGTTATTGACTATATGCCACTCCCCCTCAGGCCTTATTGCTCAATTATATTCATTTTTTTAAATTTTTTTATTTACTTTCAGCATCTTTGTAATTCATTACCGGTTTTATTTCATAAGCAGTTAAATAAATGTCATCCCATAGTAAGTCTGAGCTTGGTCTTATGCAGGCAAAAGGGAGTAGACCATAAAATCATCAATCTTCTGTTATTATGCCCTCTTGTTTCACCTCTAGAGCATAATCTACTACCTGATCCACTCCCTGAAGCTACAGACGTGGATCAAGGATTCCTCTATCACGGAGGCTCTGGTGTCCTACACCAAGTGGCACCACATAGAGAGAGACCCGGCCGTGTTCAGCGTTAAGATAGATGAGGACTACGTCCACTGCCTCCAGGGCGTCACCAGGGCCAGCTTCTGCAACGTCTATCTGGAGTGGATCCAGTACTGTGCCAACAAAATGGAGGAGGTAAGTAGAGATGTGAGATTGCAATGAACAGTACAATCATGCATGTAGTCAGGAAAAACTCCAGGCCCTAGTCTAGATCATTTTTCCTGATCAGGTCATGTGGTCAAGATAAACTTCAGGGCCTTATCATGACATGCATTATGACCCCATATTATACAGTTTTGTTTCCTTGCTGCTGGTCATTTCAGTGGATGTGAGCAATGAGAACCTTTGACCTTTGTGCTTTGCCAGCCTGTGGACTGTGACGAGGACTCCCCTCTGGTCACTCTGTGCTATGCCTTGTCTGTGCTGGGCAGGAGATCCTTGGGGACTGCATCTCACAACATGTCCAACAGGTAAACCTTCCATAGCTGTCAAATATTCATTCCTTTCATGTTTAATATGGGATTTATTAGCCTCCAGGCATGGACGGTAAAAACACATCAATCTACACTGAGCTGTAGTTCCATTGAGATTCAGCCTCTACTCATGGATGGTAAAAACACATCAATCTACACTAAGCTGTAGTTCCATTGAGATTCCGAAAGGGGGCAGCTATGGCTCTCGTGTGGTCAGGTGCCACAAAGAGGGACCTCGGTAAATTACAATTGACTCAGAACAGGGCAGTACGGCTGGCGCTTAAATGTACACGGAGAGCTAACATTAAAGTGGAGAAGAGATTGACTTCATCGCTACTTGTTTTTGTAAGAAGTATTGACATGCTGAATGCATCTGTTTAAACTACTAGCACCCAGCTCAGACACCCATGCATACCCCACAAGACATGTCACCAGAGGTCTCTTCACAGTCCCCAAGTCCAGAACAGACTATGGGAGGTACACAGTACTACATAGAGCCATGACTACATGGAACTAGTATATTCCACATCAGGTAACAGATGCAAGTAATAGAATCAGATTTAAAAAACAGATAAAAAATACACGTTATGGAACAGCGGGGACTGTGAAGAGATATACACACACACACACAGGTACAGACACACGCACCCTACACACGTACATTGTAATGTTGTTGTCTGGGGGTTTTATACATTTTGTGTTGTAGATATGTAGTGGTGTATTAATGTTATATGATGTACTGTTTTATCTTTTGTTTTATGTGTGATGTAAGAGCCTTAATGTGTTGGGACCCCAGGAAGATAGAAACCGAAACAGTTGAAGATGGAAGTTTACATACACCTTTGCCAAATACATATAAACTCAGTTTTTCACAATTCTTGACATTTCATCCGTGTAAAAATTCCCTGTCTTAGGTCAGTTAGGATCACCACTTTATTTTAAGAATGTGAAATGTCAGAATAATAGAAGAGAGAATGATTTATTTCAGCTTTTATTTTTTCCATCAAATTCCCAGTGGGTCAGAAGTTTACATACACTCAATTAGTATTTGGTAGCATTGCCTTTAAATTGTTTAACTTGGGTCAAACGTTTTGGATAGCCTTCCACAATAAGTTGGGTGAATTTTGGCCCATTCCTCCTGACAGAGCTGATGTAACCGAGTCAGGTTTGTAGGCCTTCTTGCTCGCCCACGCTTTTTCAGTTCTGCCCACAAATGTTCTATAGGACTGAGGTCAGAGCTTTGTAATGGCCACTCCAATACCTTGATATAGATACTTTTGTACCTGTTTTCTCCAGCATCTTCACAAGGTTCATAGCTGTTGTTCTGGGATTGATTTGCACTTTTCGCACCAAAGTACGTTCATCTCTAGGAGACAGAACGCGTCTCCTTCCTGAGCAGTATGACGGCTGAGTGGTCCCATGGTACTTGCGTACTATTGTTTGTACATATGAATGTGGTACCTTCAGGCATTTGGAAATTGCTCCCAAGGATGAACCAGACTTGTGGAGGCCTACAATTATTTTTCTGAGGTCTTGGCTGATTTCTTTTGATTTTCCCATGATGTCAAGCAAAGAGGCACTTTGTTTGAAGGTAGGCCTTGAAATACATCCACAGGTACACCTCCAATTGACTCAGGCTAATTGACATAATATATCAGAAGCTTCTAAAGCCTTGACATCATTTTCTGGAATTTTCCAAACTGTTTAAAGGCAAAGTCAACTTAGTGTATGTTAACTTCTGACTCATTGGAATTGTGATACAGTGAAATAATCTGTCTGTAAACAATTGTTGGAAAAATGACTTGTGTCATGCACAAAGTAGATGTCCTAACCGACATGCCAAAACTATAGTTTGTTAACAAGAAAATTGTAGAGTTGTTGAAAAACAAGTTTTAATGACTCCAACCTAAGTGTATGTAAACTTCCAACTTCAACTGTACAAATACACTGTAGTATCACAGTGGTACGCAAGTCTCTTTAAACTCTAACCCTCTGTTTGTTGTAATGTGTTTGCTGTAATGTGATTAAAAAAGACAATGCTCCCTTTCTGTCTCTCTAACTCAGTTTGGAGTCCTTCTTGTATGGGTTCAACACTCTGTTCAAAGGAGACTTCCGTATCGCCACTAAAGATGAGTGGGTGTTCACGGATATGGATCTGCTGCAGAAAGTGGTGGCCCCAGGTGTGAGGATGAGTCTCAAGCTCCATCAGGTATTCACAATAGCCTATCTTGAAGACAATAACATTTGCTCTCTTGTTCCCTTATTGAAGTAGAATATGTAGGTGACTGTACATTTAACCTTAAACTCTTCCTGTGCATTCTCAGTGGACTGTACATGTCTCTATTAACCATGGTATCTTGCTGTACAGTGCCTTCAGAAAGTATTCACACCCCTTTACTTGTTCCAAATGTTTAGTTAAACTGAATTTTAAAATGGATTAAATGGCCTACACATAATACCCCATAATGTCAACATGGAATTATGTTTTTACAAATGTCTACAAATTAATTAAAAATGAAAAGCGTAAATGTCTCGAGTCAGTAAGTATTCAACTCCTTTGTTATGGCAAGCCTATATGTTCAGGAGTAAAAATGTGCTTAGCAAGTCACATAATAAGTTGCATGGACTGTGTGCACTAATAGTGTTAAACATGATTTTTTTAATGACTACCTCATCTCTGGACCCCACACATACAATGGTCTATAAAGGTCCCTCAGTTGAGCAGTGAATTTCAAACACAGATTCAACCACAAAGACCAAAGAGAATTTCCAATGCCTCGCAAAGAAGGGTACCTATTTGTAGATTATTAAAAAATATATATTTATATATCCCTTTGAGCATGGTGAAGTTATTAATTACACTTTGGATGGTGAATCAATACACCCAGTCACTACAAAGATAAAGGCGTCCTCCCTAACTCAGTTGCCACAGAGGAAGGAAACTGCTCATGATGAGTGAATTGAAAATTGTTACAGAGTTTAATGGCTGCGATAGGAGAACACTGAGGATTGATCAACAACATTGTAGTTACTCCACATTACTAACCCAAATGTAAAGAAGGAAGCCTGTACAGAATAAAAAATATTCCAAAACATGCATCCTGTTTGTCCTAAATACAAACTGTTATGTTTTTGGCAAATCTAGTACAACATACTGAGTACCTTTTTTCAAGCATAGTGTGGCTGCATCATGTTATGGGTATTCTGGTAATCGTTAAGGACTGGGGAGTTTTTCAGGATAAAAAAGACGGAATGGCGCTAAGCACCAAATCTACACTGGAGTTTCTTGTTACTGAGTGGCCGAGTTAGTTTTTACTTAAATCTACTTGAAAATCTAAGACCTGAACATGGTTGTCTAGCAATGATCAACAACCAATATGACAAAGATTGAAGAATTTTGAAAATAATAATGGGCAAATGTTGCACAATCCATGTGTGGAAAGCTCTTAGAGACTTACTCGCAGCTGTAATCCCTGCCAAAGGTGATTCTAACGTCTATTAAAATATATATATATTTAACCAGGCAAGTCAGTAAAGAACAAATTCTTATTTACAATGATGGCCTACCCCGGACGACGCTGGGCCAATTGTGCGCCACCCTATGGGACTCCCAATCACGGCCAGATGTGATGCAGCCTGGATTCGAAACCAGGTACTGCATTGATGCCTCTTGCATTGAGATGCAGTGTCTTAGACCACTGTGCCACTCTATTGACTCAGGGTGTTGAATACTTATATCTAATTCATTTTTCATATATATATTTTTTTATACAAATGTTTGAATTTTCTTCCACTTTAACATTATAGAATATTTTGTGTAGATTCTTGACAAAAACATTAAATTAAATCAATTTCTATCCCACTTTGTAACACAACAAAATGTGGAAAAAGTCTAGGGATGTGAATACTTTCTGAAGGCACTTTACAGTAGAGCTGCAAAGATTGATTTATTTAGGCCAGGATGCAATCAAAGGCGCATTGTCGATAAGTGCACTGACTGCACTTTGCTTTTAAAGGTTATTTACCCTTGAGCTGACATCTGCAGCGTTTACTGTGAATGTGATTCCCACAAATGTCAAGAGAAATTGCCTTTAAAAGGAGCAATTCACGGGTAAAAGCGACGGATGTCGGCTCCAGTGCAAATTGCGCTATAAAAGTTTTCGACAATGCTCTGTTAATTGAATCCTGTCCTTTAAGTGGTTCAGTAAATCCCTGAAATAAAGCTTTTACTTATGGCGGTTCTACTTACTGCTCTGTTCCTTGGTTGTTCTCAGGACCACTTCACATGTCTGGAGGAGACCGAGGAGCCAGCCATCTTGTACGAGGCCATTAGTAACTACAAGACCAGTCTGGTGATCTGCCATGAAAGTGACCCAGCCTGGAGGAAGGCGGTTCTGTCCAGCCGGGACACTCTTCTCACACTGAGACACATGGTGGATGACGGCACGGACGAGTACAAGATCATCATGCTCTACAAACGCCACCTCAGCTTCAAGGTCATTAAGGTGGGTGTGGGATGAATGGTGTAGGGTGTAGATGCCCCTAGACACTGATCTTGGGTCAGTTTTGCATTTTCCCCACCAATGGTTAAAAAACTTCACCCCAGATTGGAATGAACAGTTGTGCTGAACACATGATGAATTCCAAGCCCCTATTCTGTAGCCACTTCTGTAGATCAGTGAGGAGTGTATAAAGTAAGCAATATGGCAGTTTTTCTACCAACCAATAGGCAAGATGAAGCTATTACGATATTGCTTACATCTATCCAGTCCTTTCAGATCTATAGAAATGCCTATGGTATTATAGTTCAAACTGGAATTATTCAGCATTGCTGTCTATTCAAGCTGTGTGAAGCTGTCTGGAACATGAGATGAAGTTACACTGATGTTCCTTCAAAAAGTATTCACACCCCTTGACTTTTTTCACATTTTATGGTGTTACAAAGTGGGATTCAAATGTATTTAATTGTATTTTCTTGTCAACAATCTACCCAAAATACTCTAATGTCACAGTTTTAGAAAAATTATAAAATATGTATTAAAAAATATATTTTAAAAAAAATATGAAGAAAAACATACTAGTATATCTTGATTAGATAAGTATTCAACCCCCTGAGTCAATACATGTTAGAATCACCTTTGATAGCAAATACACCTGTGAGCCTTTCTGGGTATGGCTCTAATAGCTCTCCACACCTGGTTGATTGGTTGATAATCATTGCTAGACAACCATTTTCAGGTCTTGACATAGACTTTCAAGCAGATTAAGTCAAAACTGTAACTCAGCTTCTCAGGAACATTCACTCTTCTTGGTAAGCAACTCCAGTGTAGATTTGGCCTTGTGTTTTTGGTTATTGTCCTGCTGAAAGGTGAATTAATCTCCCAGTGTCTGGTGGAAAGCTTTTTTATCCTGAAAAACTCCTCAGTCCTTAATGATTTCAAGCATACACATAACATGATGCAGCTACCACTATGCTTGAAAATATGGAAAGTGGTACTCAGTAATGTGTTGTATTGGATTTGGCAAAAACATAACACTTTGTATTCAAGACAAAAGGAAATTGCTTTGCCAAATTTTTTGCAGTATTACTTTAGTGCCTTGTTGCAAACAGGATGCATGTTTTGGAATTTGTGTATTTTGTACAGGCTTCCTTCTTTTCACTCTGTCAATTAGGTTAGTATTGTGGATTAACTACAATGTTGTTGATCCATCTTCAGTGTTCTCCTATCACAACCATTCAACTCTAACTGTTTTAAAGTCACCATTGGCCTCATGGTGAAATCCCTGAACGGTTTCTTTTCTCTCTGGCATCTGAGTCCTGTCTGTACCTTTGTTGTGGCTGGGTGTATTGATACACCATCCAAAGTGTAATTAATAACTTCACCATGCTCAAAGGGATATTCAATTTCTACTTTTTCTATTATTACCCATCTACCAAGTGCCCTTAAAAACCTCCCTGGTCTTTGTGGTTGAATCTGTATTTGAAATGTACTGCTCGACTGAGGGACCTTACAGATAATTGTATAAGTGGGGTACAGAGATCATGTTACACTATTATTGAACACAGAGTGAGTCCATGCAACTTATTATGTAACTTGTTAGGCAAATGCTTACTCCTGAACATATTCAGGCTTGCCATAACAAAGGGGTTGAATACTTATTGACCTAAGACATTTCAGCTTTTCATTTTTAATTAATTTGTAAAAACATAATTCAACTTTGACATTATGGGGTATTGTGTGTAGGCCAGTGACACCCTAAATTTAATCAATTTTAAATTCAGTCTGAAACACAAAATATAGAAAAGGTCAAGTGCTGTGAATATTTTCACAAGGCACTGTATATTAATAGAGTTTAGAGTGTGCAGTGTGGGGTAGACGAGTTGTTGGTTTGGTTAATGAAGTAAAGAAACTTTATCCAAATGGATCTGCCATATCCAATTGATTAAAATTGTGATTTAATCAGAGTAAAAAAATGTGGAATTGGACAAGGTGTGTGATGTGTTTTCAGGTGTCAATAGTACTACCCTGATCCCTCTCTCTGCCATCGCCAGTAGATTGAAGTCATGATTTAATCATAGTATCATAGTTGATTAAAATGGTGATTTAAATCAAATAAGTATGGATTTGGACTGTCATGTGTATTCAGATGTCAGTAATACTACCCTCTTCATCCTCTCCTCTCTTCTAGATCAATAAGGAGTGTGTAAGGGGTCTGTGGGCTGGCCAGCAGCAGGAGCTGGTGTTCTTGCGCAACCGCAACCCAGAGCGAGGCAGCATCCAGAACTCCAAGCAGGCCCTGCGAAACATGATCAACTCGTCGTGCGACCAGCCACTGGGCTACCCCATGTACGTGTCCCCCCTCACCACCTCCTACATGGGCACCCACAAGCAGCTGAGGAGCATCTGGGGCGGCCCTCTCAGCCTGGACAGCATCAGGACCTGGCTCTTCTCCAAGTGGCTGCGGTGAGTGCTTGCTGCCAAGGGGAAACAGAAGGGTATCCTTTATCAGCCAGTCTGCTAGAGCTCTGCTCCCCTATGGATGGAATCCAATCAGGGACGTTTCTGCTGTGACAGCACCACTCTTTCCAAAACCTATAGGGCTAAAGTGCTGCGACATGTTTGGCTGCATCCAGAGAGATTGAAATAACTAACTGACCATTAGCATCTTCTGTTAGGCTAATGGAACTTTTTATGTTTAGAGTGTTTATTGGGTGGAGGCACAGCTGCACTGTGTAAGCTTTTTATAGGTCCATGCTTTCGATTGACATTATCAATCCAGATTCATTGCCCTTGAGTTAAACAACATTTTAATAGAGCTGTCGGACGGCATATAAAGGTAACATAGGGCTACTGTGTGTGTGTGTGTGTGTGTGTTGCAGGGTGCGGAAGGATAACCTGACCAGTTGTAACAGTGGTGTGAACATGGAGGATGTGGACTGTGCAGGGGGCTCCTCTTCTCTGAGCCACAACCCAAACTCCATCACCTCCCAGAGCCTGAGTCTTTACCAGGCCAGGCCCAACAGGACCTCTCACGCCAATAGGCAGCACGCTGCAGGTTTGGTTCACCAGATTTTCTCTACTGGAGATGCACACGTATGCTCAACAAATGCAATATATGATAAGTTTAAAGGGATGGTTCACCCAAGTTACTCATTTACATATTGGTTTCCTTACCATGAAAGCATTACACATCTAAGTAGAGTACATTGATGTGTCTTGCACAGCTATGTTCATGGTTCTGCCATGTTAGGTTCTGACAGCCATGTTCAGGGTTCTGCCATGTTAGGTTCTGACAGCTATGTTCAGGGTTCTGCCATGTTAGGTTCTGACAGCTATGTTCATGGTTCTGCCATGTTAGGTTCTGACAGCTATGTTCAGTGTTCTGCCATGTTAGGTTCTGACAGCCATGTTCAGTGTTCTGCCATGTTAGGTTCTGACAGCCATGTTCAGGGTTCTGCCATGTTAGGTTCTGACAGCCATGTTCAGGGTTCTGCCATGTTAGGTTCTGACAGCCATGTTCAGGGCTCTGCCATGTTAGGTTCTGACAGCTATGTTCATGGTTCTGCCATGTTAGGTTCTGACATCTATGTTCATGGTTCTGACAGCCATGTTCAGGGTTCTGCCATGTTAGGTTCTGACAGCCATGTTCAGGGTTCTGCCATGTTAGGTTCTGACAGCTATGTTCAGGGTTCTGCCATGTTAGGTTCTGACAGCCATGTTCAGGGTTCTGCCATGTTAGGTTCTGACAGCTATGTTCAGGGTTCTGCCATGTTAGGTTCTGACAGCTATGTTCAGGGTTCTGCCATGTTAGGTTCTGACAGCTATGTTCATGGTTCTGCCATGTTAGGTTCTGACATCTATGTTCAGGGTTCTGCCATGTTAGGTTCTGACATCTATGTTCAGGGTTCTGCCATGTTAGGTTCTGACACTGACTGTGTCTTCTTGTCTTTATGTGCATCCATCCAGCCAGAAGAGAGTACCGGAGCCGCTCAGTGCAGCCCCAGAGCCAGCGGCCTCCAGTCACCAGCCAGTCAGGGCCCATCCTGGACAGCCAGCAGGTGTCAGCTTCTGCCAACGGCCTGGTGCAGCGCCTCTCCAATAGCCAGCTGTCCTTCAACACCTCCATCGCCTCCATCTTCTCCCAGGTGCCGCGGCTCTCCACGGCCGGGGGCCAACTGAGCTCCCAGCTCCAGGCTGCAGCCCACCACCGTTCAAGTCAGGTGTCCTCCTCCAGCTCCACCCTCAGCCTGCTGTTCGGCAAGAGGAGCTTCTCCAGTGGTCTGGTCATTTCCGGCTTGTCGGCGGCCGAGGGGGGCAACACCACGGACACGCAGTCGTCCAGCAGCGTCAACATCGCCATGGGTGGACCCTCCTGCCGGTCCACTAGCCGAGCCACACAGGTAGAAGCTACAGCCCGATAACATATTTAGTAGCATTTATTAACGTTTAACTATGTTGTGGTTACCTATGTTAGCATTTAATGTCAACAGTTGATTGAGGACACAGAACCTTTAAATAAGTCAAATTCAAATTAAACTAAATGAGCTTTTTAGTTGGTACAATGCATCAGATTTCAGATTGTATTAAATAAATGTAATGAAATAATTCTGAATGAATTAAGAATTTTCTATCTTTTCTATGGTGCTCCCAGTGGACATCAGAGCCCTACGAGAGTATAGATGCAACCTACTCCAACACTCCCAATGGCGCGAAAGACAACAAGCCTTCAAGTGACAAAGGCTGCACACAGGTCGCAGATCAGAGCCAGGAGGACACAACAACTTCTGAAACCCACGAACTTCCAGAGCAAAAGACTATCTGAGACCACCAACACCTACCTCACTCCGCAGCATGTTCAGCCCCAGTGTTCTGAATGTAAACAACAATGCCTGTTGCTCGAGTGACAAAATAAACTTTTTTGTAAGAAAGACAACTCCTGCACCGTTCATGATCCTACACCGGGAGGGTTGTCCAAAGGGTTGTGAATTATGTGATGTGTCAATAGTGTACTAAAAACTCATAAACACTTAACAAATTATACACATTCAAAGGTTCAGTCGTGTTCAGGGTGTCGCTGGATCACTTGATTCATTTCATACTGTGGAGTAAATGTGAACAATAATCACAGATCACTTTAAGGATATATCTGGTGCATGAGATATGGGCACTTTCCATGGACTGATGTTCATTTTTCACAATGTGCTCAGTTTACCAATAAAAAACCTAACAAAAAGGTGCTTGAAACAAAGTTTTGAGCGTTCATAAATTGGAAAATATTTTGTCACTTTCTAAAGGTTGTATCTCGATTGGTTGGTGAGGTGCTAGCTGGGAAAGTAGAACACTTAAGCCTTTTCTCAATTGTGCAAAAGTAAGTCCTCTCCTCGACTTCTTCCTCTCCATGACCCGGAAACTGATAATTGGTCGCCATATGTAGGTAGGAGTGTCATTTTGTTAATAGGTGAACAGAGGAGTTTGCTCCTCTCCTCGATTGCCTCTGCAGAGGATTCTCAGGTGTATCCTACTGCAGATGTTTCGTCGTAGGAGAAAAGCATGCATATGTTTAAAAACAATACACAACTGATCCTTTTAGTATAGATTGTCTAGCACACCGCCATACGTTTCTTTTTTACCACACTAAGGGTCTTGCCCATTTACCCTCTGAATGGCACACATACACAATCCATGTCTCAATTGTCTCAAGGCTTAAAAATCCTTCTTTAAACTGTCTTTTCCCCTTCATCTACACTGATTGAAGTGGATTTACCAGTGACATCAATAAGGGATCATAGGTTTCACCTGGATTCACCTGGTCAGTCTGTAATGGAAAGAGCGTCATAATGTTTTATGCACTCCGTGTATATAAAACAGAAAAATCCCGTTTCTGACTGCACTGGGCCCCACTGCGCTCTTTAAAGGACCTTTATATCAAATAGTGTCTGTTACAGGTGAGTAGGTTTCAAAATATATAAGAATACTGGGAGAGATGGAGACCCGCACACTGTCGGAAATTTAGGAAAAATCCAAAACAGGTTTAAATGCTAAATTTAAATGATGATTTATTGGGACATAATGATGCCCGAAAAATTCATAATGTAAGGTGAAAAAACTAAAACGTTTCGGGCATCAAGCCATTTAGGGTTGCGTTCAGTATGCCAGAACTGTACGCAATGTTGAATTCAACAGACACAGAAACGGTACTGTACTGAACGACCAGTTAAGAAATGTTGTGATTATGGTGGCCCAGAGGGCAGTTACCATATTATGGTGTGCTGCACGAGTTTTGCTAATTCAGATGGTCACACCCATATTGATCAGGCCAAATCCACCAAATGATCTTACTAGATCATGTCCCAAAGGGAGATGTCGAACCGAGTCGACTGGAAGTCAACCAAAATAAAGGCATAGTGTGTATGGGAGAATGGAGGTTTAAAAACGGATGGATTGCTGCATCATGTGTATAGCTAACACACATGACTTACACACACAGTGCAACATGCAATACAACAGAACCATTTTGTTCAAAGGTGTACAATGTGCTCTGATATTAGAGAGCCAGAGTTTGTTAACCAGTGGTGAAATAACAGTTGTCATCAGTTGCACAATATCACACCAATATTATGGTGTACATGACAGGAGGCTGGTGAGGGGAGGACAGCTCATAATAATGACTGGAATGAAGTGAATGGAATGGTATCAAACACAAGTAAACCATGATGTGGGTTTCCACTGGAATGGAATGGTATTGATGTGTCAATACTATTCCATTCCAGTCATTACTGGTCCTTTGTAGTTCAGTTGGTAAGTGCATGGTACTTGTAACACCAGGCTAGTGGATTCAATTACAGGGACCACCCATACTTAAAATGTATGAATGCATGACTTTAAGTCACTTTGAATAAAAGGCAATACATTGCATATATTATTCATATGAGCCCGGCGTCCTCCCCAATAAAGATGCCACCAGTAGCTTGTGGTGCACATGCTTAATGTTGAATGCATTCAGATATAAGGCTGGATCTAATGTTGCCCGTCTGATGCCAATGCTACTTTGGAGTCATTAAACGTCTCTAGATTAGCTGAGGTGATTTGTCGTGTGAAACGCTCTATCTAGAAACAATTTGTCCTTGATTGCGAAACGTTTATCATCCAAAAATAACTTTACAAAATAAAATAAAAAATAGACTTACTTACTGTTAGCTGTTTTACCACAGATTTGTGTGACACAGCTTCGAGACACATTTCTTTGTGTTCCCATTTAGCTAAGGAAGTATCACAGTTCAGTTTTATGTGCAACGCATAACACCTATGTGTGGTTAAATGGCGCACAGTAAGTTTACCTTCTATATTTGTAAAATTATGTTGGGGTGATATGAAATTAGTTTCTAAAACCGTATAACACGCGATCTTTATTAACTTTTGAAAGAGCGTTGGGATTGTTGTACACATTGGCTGCACTGTGGTTGAGATCTAATGTAGAACGACAAAAAGAGCCTGCAAATTATAGAAAAGCAGTTGGGAAATGAACGTTTCAATTTCAGATACTTATTATTAAGTCAATGAATGTAAATAAATGGAGGTGGTTAACTTCTAACCCCAGTGCCATATCTGCAGTGGCAAACATTTTGATTGTGCCAAAATCTTGCACATCCAATATTCTACTAATTATGGCAGTGCGAGACATGTTTTATATATTGTACATTTCATTCATATACATTTGAACAAAGAACATCACATTTGGGGTTAGATTCAATCCAATCGCCCTTTGCAGGCTATGCACCTATTAAAGGTTCACGGAGACCGGAAAGGCTGCATGATGTTTTTTATTTAACTAGGCAAGTCAGTTAAATAACAAATTATTATTTACAATGACGACCAAACCCGGACGACGCTGGGCCAATTGTGCCCCACACTATGGGACTCCCAATCACTGCCGGATGTGATGCAGCTTAGATGTCGGCTGAATCGGAAATGACCATTAAATGTCAATCGGGCTATAATGGGATCTTCCTCGATCACTATTTATTGGGTACAGAGACAAATTGCAAAGGTGTCTCAGGCAGTATTTGGAGTATCTAAATATAGTGTAACCTAAACCTACAGTGGTGTAAACTACTTAAGTCGTTCTTTACTTTACTATTTATATGTTTGACAACTTTTACTTCACTACATTCCTAAAGAAAATAAAAAAAAACAAGAAAACGGTGCCTTCGTGTTTGTTTAACATAAGGAATTTTAAATGATTTTTTACTTTTGATACTTTTTTTATTTTATTTTTTTATTTTACCTTTATTTAACCAGGTAGGCAAGTTGAGAACAAGTTCTCATTTACAATTGCGACCTGGCCAAGATAAAGCAAAGCAGTTCGACAGATAAAACGACACAGAGTTACACATGGAGTAAAAACAAACATACAGTCAATAATGCAGTATAAACAAGTCTATATACAATGTGAGCAAATGAGGTGAGAAGGGAGGTAAAGGCAAAAAAGGCCATGATGGCAAAGTAAATACAATATAGCAAGTAAAATACTGGAATGGTAGTTTTGCAATGGAAGAATGTGCAAAGTAGAAATAAAAAATAATGGGGTGCAAAGGAGCAAAATAAATAAATAAATAAAAATTAAATACAGTTGGGAAAGAGGTAGTTGTTTGGGTTAAATTATAGGTGGGCTATGTACAGTTGCAGTAATCTGTGAGCTGCTCTGACAGTTGGTGCTTAAAGCTAGTGAGGGAGATAAGTGTTTCCAGTTTCAGAGATTTTTGTAGTTCGTTCCAGTCATTGGCAGCAGAGAACTGGAAGGAGAGGTGGCCAAAGAAAGAATTGGTTTTGGGGGTGACTAGAGAGATATACCTGCTGGAGCGTGTGCTACAGGTGGGAGATGCTATGGTGACCAGCGAGCTGAGATAAGGGGGGACTTTACCTAGCAGGGTCTTGTAGATGACATGGAGCCAGTGGGTTTGGCGACGAGTATGAAGCGAGGGCCAGCCAACGAGAGCGTACAGGTCGCAATGGTGGGTAGTATACGGGGCTTTGAAGATAAAACGGATTGCACTGTGATAGACTGCATCCAATTTGTTGAGTAGGGTATTGGAGGCTATTTTGTAAATGACATCGCCAAAGTCGAGGATTGGTAGGATGGTCAGTTTTACAAGGGTATGTTTGGCAGCATGAGTGAAGGATGCTTTGTTGCGAAATAGGAAGCCAATTCTAGATTTAACTTTGGATTGGAGATGTTTGATATGGGTCTGGAAGGAGAGTTTACAATCTAACCAGACACCTAAGTATTTGTAGTTGTCCACGTATTCTAAGTCAGAGCCGTCCAGAGTAGTGATGTTGGACAGGCGGGTAGGTGCAGGTAGCGATCGGTTGAAGAGCATGCATTTAGTTTTACTTGTATTTAAGAGCAATTGGAGGCCACGGAAGGAGAGTTGTATGGCATTGAAGCTTGCCTGGAGGGTTGTTAACACAGTGTCCAAAGAAGGGCCGGAAGTATACAGAATGGTGTCGTCTGCGTAGAGGTGGATCAGGGACTCACCAGCAGCAAGAGCGACCTCATTGATGTATACAGAGAAGAGAGTCGGTCCAAGAATTGAACCCTGTGGCACCCCCATAGAGACTGCCAGAGGTCCGGACAGCAGACCCTCCGATTTGACACACTGAACTCTATCAGAGAAGTAGTTGGTGAACCAGGCGAGGCAATCATTTGAGAAACCAAGGCTGTCGAGTCTGCCGATGAGGATATGGTGATTGACAGAGTCGAAAGCCTTGGCCAGATCAATGAATACGGCTGCACAGTAATGTTTCTTATCGATGGCGGTTAAGATATCGTTTAGGACCTTGAGCGTGGCTGAGGTGCACCCATGACCAGCTCTGAAACCAGATTGCATAGCAGAGAAGGTATGGTGAGATTCGAAATGGTCGGTAATCTGTTTGTTGACTTGGCTTTCGAAGACCTTAGAAAGGCACGGTAGGATAGATATAGGTCTGTAGCAGTTTGGGTCAAGAGTGTCCCCCCCTTTGAAGAGGGGGATGACCGCAGCTGCTTTCCAATCTTTGGGAATCTCAGACGACACGAAAGAGAGGTTGAACAGGCTAGTAATAGGGGTGGCAACAATTTCGGCAGATAATTTTAGAAAGAAAGGGTCCAGATTGTCTAGCCCGGCTGATTTGTAGGGGTCCAGATTTTGCAGCTCTTTCAGAACATCAGCTGAATGGATTTGGGAGAAGGAGAAATGGGGAAGGCTTGGGCGAGTTGCTGTTGGGGGTGCAGTGCTGTTGTCCGGGGTAGGAGTAGCCAGGTGGAAAGCATGGCCAGCCGTAGAAAAATGCTTATTGAAATTCTCAATTATGGTGGATTTATCAGTGGTGACAGTGTTTCCTATCTTCAGTGCAGTGGGCAGCTGGGAGGAGGTGTTCTTATTCTCCATGGACTTTACAGTGTCCCAGAACTTTTTTGAGTTAGTGTTGCAGGAAGCAAATTTCTGCTTGAAAAAGCTAGCCTTGGCTTTTCTAACTGCCTGTGTATAATGATTTCTAGCTTCCCTGAACAGCTGCATATCACGGGGGCTGTTCGATGCTAATGCAGAACGCCATAGGATGTTTTTGTGTTGGTTAAGGGCAGTCAGGTCTGGGGAGAACCAAGGGCTATATCTGTTCCTGGTTCTAAATTTCTTGAATGGGGCATGTTTATTTAGGATGGTTAGGAAGGCATTAAAAAAAAATATCCAGGCATCCTCTACCTCTACTTAAGTATATTTGATCAATTACATTTACTTTTGATACTTGAGTACAGTATATTTAAAACCAACTATGTTTAGACTTTTACTGAAGTAGTATTTTACTGGGTGACTTTTACTTTAGTCATTTTCTATTAAGAAATCTTTACTTTTACTAAAGTTTGACAATTGGCTACTTTTTCCACCACTGCCGATCAATGTATAGAGAGAGAGCAGTGCTGTAAGAGGGTGCAGTCCCGAAATTAGATGAGAGCTCTACCATCTATGCCAAAAGCCTGTGCCTCTGATGGCGACAGTAGAACTGTCATCACCGCATTCTACAGTATTCCCATGCTACAGTATTCACTGCATGCCATAGTCGTATATAGAGGCTGTCAGTCAGTCAGGACCAAAACATTTTCAGTGGTAACCCTCATTATGGGCCATACAATCACTACCCTCTGGGCATCAGAGGTCGCCAGGTCGCAATTGTAAATGAGAACTTGTTCTCAACTTGCCTACCTGGTTAAATAAAGGTAAAATAAATAAATAAATAAATAAATCAGTAGATACCGTCATTCTGGCTCCTATATGGCTGTAAGGCAGTTTTCAGGCTGTTGTGAAAGGCTTCATGGATACTTGTTAGTCAGTGAGACCAGTCTCAGATACAGACCATCGTCACGGCTCCACGTCAGTCAGCACCTACGCAATCGCCTCTTTCAGAACCCTATATACTATTCTGCCATTCTATCTCTCTCCTGTTTGATTGGGGGCTTTAATGTTTGCCAGAGAATACCTGGAGTAGCTCTTGTTACCAGCATGGGGGCAGTAGTTGGTTGGGTTTGTAGAGGTAGGGGGCATGTAAAGGGATCCCATTAAAAACTTAGTCAAATGTTTTCAGAGCCTGCAGCTGGTTAGATCAGCGAAGCGGGGTCTCCCGCCGACTGATTGACATCTCGGAATGGCAACATCTCATAATAAGCTGTTAACTGGGTTGAGTGTAGACAGAAACACTTTGTTCTGGACTGGGGCCCGTCCAACCCAAACAGGACCTCGCACCTGAATCTAATCCCACCTCTCCACACTGCTGTGGGGAAGGGAGTGAGAGTTTTGGGAGGCTAGGGAAGGAGTGGGTCACAGCTTTTTTTTACCCTTATTCTGGCTGTGTTGATGCTTTTGGAATTGTGGGAAAATGTAAAAAACTAAGCTCACATTCTTCCCAAACTGTCCAGTCTGTCAATGGCATAATTGGTTTTCTGGTCTTGTTTCTTCACGGCTGCCATCGTGAGCAGCCTCTGCTGGGTTCAGCTGTCAGTCTCACAACGCCTCACTCTCTCTCTTTCTCTTTCTGTGTGTGTGTATTTGTATTTATTAAGGATCCCCATTAGCTGGTGTGTGTGTGTGTGTGTGTGTGTGTGGGTGAGGGAGAGAGACACTCAACCTAGCTCCCACAGCCAAACCCCAGGTCATGCAATATACTGTAACTCTATGTTCAGTAGAAGAGAATATATTGAGAAGATACAGAGAAGATATTGATTTCAATACTACGGAGTCAAAGGATAGAATGTACATCCCCCTCCATATGTAGTACAATAAGTGGAACTCTCCCTTTAGAAAAAAATGGTTCTTAGATGTCCTCCAACCCTGCTCTGTCTTTACCTTCTACCTCATGTGTCCTGAGGTGGATTCTTCAGGTAAGGAACACTGAGGCCCACAGAGTTCCCCTTCCTGCCTGCCTGAAGCCAGTGTGCTGAGTTACCAGTTGTAGGAGTGTAACATACAGGCTCCAAATCTGTCACACTGCCTCAGGAGGAGAGGTCCCAGCTTTCCTTACTCTTGATTCTACCCTTGCAGGACCAGTGGAAAGAGCATGCTCTCTGCCCGTCTAGAACATTTGTTATTGCTGACAGAGGGGGTGTTTGGCTGGGGTAGGCCGTCATTGTAAATAAGAATTTGTTCTTAACTGACTTGCCTAGTTAAATAAAAAAATTATAAAAAGACGGTCCGATTTTCAGGTGTGGGTGGATTTAAATGTGGAATTCCTGTCATTGGCCAAATACACAGCCAACACTTTCTGTCCCTTCAGAAAAGCAGTTCAACCTTATAACTCCGTTCTATTAATCTATTCATTCATCAATTAATAGCTTCCATACCACGCCTCAGTGCCAATATAAGGTGAGGTCTTTCAATTTCTGCTTTATATTTCAGGTTATCTTTGTAATCTAGCCACAACAATGATAGTTCGTATTGCCTTATTAATAAACTGCTGTTTCTGTAAATGGTTAGCTAACTGATATATCCTAGCTACAAGAGGTGGGTAGTAACGTGCTACAAGTAACACATTACATTACACATTTTGGAGGAATTTGTACCTTTCTAGTTACTCTCTGTTGGCAGTACTTATACTCTTACAAAGTTTTTACTTACTCAGTACATAATGGCCCTGGAGGGGATGGCTACGGTTTTACGGGTTCCTAACCAATTGTGCTATTTGTGTGTATTTTTGCAGTGTTTGTAACTTATTTTTATACATAATGTTTACGCTACCGTCTCTTATGACCGAAAAGAGCTTCTGAATATCAGAACAGAGATTACTCACCTCGAACTGAACAAAGATTTTTCTGTAATGAGTCTGACGCAAAGGATATACTGCAGCTCCCGGACCAGGCCCAATACCCCGTCATTTGTATGAAGAGAAAACGGAGATACAGGGGCTGAAGATCCGGGTGCCTTGTGAGAATTTGCTGGCGAGTAGGTAACCCACCTCTACCATCCGTCTTACTGGCCAACGTGCAATCACTGGAGAATAAACTGGATGAGCTCCGTTCCAGACTATCCTACCAAACGGGACATTAAAAACTGTAATATCTTATGTTCCACCGAGTCGTAACTGAACGACGACATGGATGAGATACAATTGGCTGAGTTTTCTCTGCATCGGCAAGACAGAATAGCTACCTCCAGAAAGACGAGAGGTGGTGGTCTGTGTCTATTTGTCATAAGTGGTAACCAATCAAGCAAACCACCATAGTCCCTGTGCCCAGGAACGCCAAGGTAACCTGCCTAAATGACTCCCGCCCTGTAGCACTCACGTCTGTAGCCATGAAGTGCTTTGAAAGGCTGGTCATGGCTCACATCAACACCATCATCCCGGAAACCCTAGACCCACTCTAATTCGCATACCGCCCAAACAGATCCACAGATGACGCAATCTCAAAACTGCCTTGTTGGTTAAGGGCATGTAAGTAAGCATTTCACTGTAAGCTCTACACCTGTTCGGCGCATGTGACAAATAACATTTTATTTTATTAAAAGTAATTTCTGAAAGAACTAACTTACTTTTAATCCATTACATTTTACCGAATCACTTCAATTACATAGATTTATATTATTGTATCGTCGCTGTTGGATTAAAACTTTTTTTTTTTTTACATGAATCGATACTAATTGTTCACCTTTATGTCTGTATGAACGTTTCACAACCTCTTGACCAATAAAGTGTATTCAAAATAGCTTGTCATCAAAACTCTGAGAAAAGTTGTCTGTCAATCCCCGTATCTCCACCACGGCTCTTGAAGTGAAGCACGCATCTTCACTGTTGAGAGTTTTGTTTGTGTGTTCTTAGCCACACGCGATCAGAGGTAATTTATTTATTTTTTACTTTTACCACTTTTTCTCCCCAATTTCGTGGTATTCAATTAGTAGTTACAGTCTTGTCTCATCGCTGCAACTCCCGTACAGACTTGGGAGAGGTGAAGGTTGAGAGCCGTGCATCCTCCGAAACACAACCCAGCCAAGCCGCACTGCTTCTTGACACAATGCCCGCTTAGCCTGGGAAACCAGCCGCACTAATGTGTCGGAGGAAACACCGTACACCTAGCGACCGTGTCAGAGTGTATGCGTCCGGCCCGCCACAAGAGTCGCTAGAGCACGATGGGACAAGAACATCTCTGCCGGCTAAACACTCCCCTAACCCGGACAACGCTGGGCCAATTGCGCGCAGCCCCATGGGTCTCCCGGTTGCAGCTGGCTGCGACAGAGCCTGGACTCGAACCAGAGAGATAAGTTACACTTTATTACCTTCCGCCTTTGTAATATTAAATATTTATGGAGTAAGATAAGTATTTCTCAGATATAATTCTGCTGTTGATATTGTATTTTGAGGGAGAGTGCAAATGAAATGGATAGCTTTGGATAACCCAGGATCTGACAAAGTTTAATCTCATGTTTTTAGCTCTCCATATGATTTCTGTTTGTTGGCTAACTAGCCACCTTGTCATTGGCATAACGAGTGAACAAATGAATCAGATGTGTGTGACAATAGCTAACTAGCTATCACGTTAGGTTGCCACTAGATATTATGGTTAAGCTAGCTAGCTGCATTGTCACCCATGTAGCTAGCTAACGTCAGCTAGATCAACAGGTCAGCCCAGAGCAGCATCCTCCCACTACGTTGCTCTCTCTCACTCTGTGTGTGTGTGTGTGTGTGTATCTAAATGTCATTCTGTTTTAATGACAAGGCCAAAAAGCACATATGTCATACAGTGAGTGCATCATCTAATTAAGCTTACCCCTTGACTTATTCCACATTTTGTTGTTACAGCCTGATAAAAAAATATATTACATTGACATTTTTCTCTGTATTTTTGGACTTGGAAAACATCATCAAACTCAAATGCTTTTTCTTATAATTGTTTTATTTGGCTTTTCCACATTTCAAATTCAGTAGGGAGATGACAAGCCTAGTCTACGTGAAGTGAATATGTTGGGACCTCTTCACTAGCTGACCACCACTACCAAGACCTGTGTCAAGATCAGTTACTTACCCCACCGGCCCTCCCCCTAAACTCTATGTATGAGAGAGCGGGTCTGGAATCAGTGTGGCAGGATAAGATGATTACACAGAAGGATCCTCTGGGGGGGGGGTAACAAGGAGGCAACTTGATTGGACTCTGATAGCTTTTATTCAAATGTTTATAGTGCGAAAAGTTAAACAATTAGTAAATCATGCCGCAAGAGTTACCCGATCAGGGCAAATAGGCACTAGAACAAATAAAGTCAAATCTGAGTGGTGCCAGATTCTGTTCCGGCTCAAATCAAGCTCTGGAAACGCAGCAGTTGGCGTTCCCTAACAGAAATATGCAAAAACCCTCGGCTAGGATCTCGCTAGCTTGTGCTTGGCTCTGCCCACCTCCTTGCTTGTTCCGCACACTGTGCATCATTGGCTCCCATTGTAAATGGCGTCGATGTGCACATGCTCTTTAAGTTGCGACTCTAGGGGCAGTTTCATTTTCATTTTTGGAGAAAAAAAACATTCCCGTTTTGAAACGGGATATTTTGTCAGGACAAAATGCTAGAATATGCATATAATTGACAGCTTTGGATAGAAAACACTCTAACGTTTCCAAAACTGTAAAGATATTGTCTGTGAGTATAACAGAACTGATGTTGCAGGTGAAAGCCTGCGAAAAATCCAATCCGGATGTGCCCCATATCTTGAAAGCGCTGAGTTCCAATGAGTCCCTATTGAGCTGTGAATGTGCTATCAACCAGCTTACGCTTTCTACATATTCCCCAAGGTGTCTACAGCATTGTGATGTAGTTTTACGCATTTATGTTGAAGAATAGCCGTAGGCGGCTACATTGCGTAAGTGGTCACCTGATGGCTCCCAGAGGTAGCCATTACTCCAATCGGTCCTACTGAAAAACTAATTGTCCCGACAGATATATTATTGAATGGAGCTATTTCGCCTACAAAAATTATCTTTTTGGAAAAAAGGAACATTGGCTAGCTAACTGGGTGTCTCGTGAGTGAAAACATCCGAAGCTCATCAAAGGTAAACGATTTAATTTGATTGCTTTTCTGATTTCCGTGACCAAGTTACCTGCTGCTAGCTGGACAAAATGCTATGCTAGGCTATCGATAAACTTACACAAATGCTTGTCTAGCTTTGGCTGTAAAGCATATTTTGAAAATCTGAGATGACAGGGTGATTGACAAAAGGCTAAGCTGTGTCTCAATATATTTCATTTGTGATTTTCATGAATAGGAATATTTTCTAGGGATATTTATGTCTGTTGCGTTATGCTAATTAGTGTCAGGCGATGATTACACTCCCGCATGCGGGATGGGGAGTCAGTGGAGGTTTTAAACAAAGGCACATGCACTTTAGACAACAGTTCGCTGATAAAGTGGAGAGGTTGCATAATGAGATATGAATGAGCAAGATCATTTAAAAAAAATATTGCCAGCCAAGCACCAATCATCATGTCACCAGCATACAAATTATACCCTAATTGATATGTATTGGAAATCTGCATCAAGCTCATCAACGTGCGAAGTTCATTCCAACTTATTTCATTTGCCTAATAAACCTTTCATGCCTTTTCCACATCGTGGTGGGAGGACAACAAAACATATCATTGTGTGACTCCACATTTACCTCGACTCCACATGATGTTTAGGGAGTTATTTCTAATAAGGGATACATGGAGTTCTCTGAAATAAAAATTGATGGCTCTCTCTTCAGCAGTGGCATGTATTCATGGATGCCAAGGGAAGCCAGGTTCCCCAAATATTTTACAAATAAAAATGATAACATTAACTTTCGTCTCTCTGTGTCTTCATAATTTTCCTTAAATTCGCAAGTGGCTGAATCTCACTGGAGAAATCATCTGAGCAAAGGAAACTGTGCCCCTCTGTCTCAGTATGTGTCTGATGCTTTCTGGAACAAAAGAGTATGACATGTTGCCGCCATAACATAACATTTGATTGATTGATGCCAGAAAACTTGGTGTCACGGTCGTGAGGAGAGACGGACCAAGGCGCAGAATGATTGGAGTTCCACATCTTTATTTTAGTGAAACTTAAACAAACCAAGCAACAAACACACAACGCCGACGACGACCGTGAAGTACCGTAGTGCTACATGCACTCACTCAAAACAATATCCCACAAAGCAGGTGGGAGAAAGGGCTTCCTAAATATGATCTCCAATCAGAGGCAATGATTACCAGCTGCCTCTAATTGGGACCATACAACCCAGCCACATAGAAAATCAATGACTAGAACAGCCCCCTAGTCACGCTCTGACCTAAACACCATAGAGAACCGAGGGCTCTCTATGGTCGGGGCGTGACATTTGGCCTCCCTTGATTGAAAGAATGATAAAATAATTAGCCAATCAGCGTTGAGCTGAGGTCATCTGTGGATTGTCCTGGCGCAGCAAAACTCTCCCAAAGGGAGGCCAGTTTGGATTTGGCTTCACATCAATAAAATCACATCTTGAGCAAAACGTCATCAGTCAGAAGAACGTGTCCAAGAACTGCTGGTGTTGATGTCCTGTAGTAGCTAGCTTGCTAAATCGGCCCTTTCCTAAGCCATGGATGGAGATGGGGATTTGGACTTGTGGTTTTGCTGGTTCATTGTTGCCCATACAAAGAAGTTACACTAGCAAGCATTTTAGCTAGGTAGCCTATGGAAACAGAAACTAAAAGCGTTCAACTAGTCTACAAGTAGGGTGAGTCCCACAACTTTTTTTTTTGCACTTACACACACAAACACAATATTTAGCAACATTGATTGGACTAAAATGTTTTTGGTATCTTTAAGTTTCTTTTCAGTGTATTAAACTAAGCATACAGTGTTGTGAAAAATATTTGCCCCCTTTCTAATTTTCTCTACTTTTGCATATTTTTGATACTGAATGTTATCAGATCTTCAACCAGAACCTAATATTAGATAAAGGGAACCCGAGTGAACAAATAAACACAACAATTACATACTTATTTCATTTATAACAACGTTATGCAACACCCAATGCCCCTGTTTGAAAAAGTAATTGCACCCTTACACTCAATAACTGGTTGTGCCAACTTTAGCTGCAATGACTCCAACCAAATTCCTCCTGTAGTTGTTGATCAGTCTCTCACGTTGCTGTGGAGGAATTTTGGCCCACTCTTCCATGCAGAACAGCTTTAACTCAGCGACGTTTATGGGTTTTCAAGCATGAACTGCTCGTTTCAAATCCTGCCACAACATCTCAATTGGGATTAGGTCTGGACTTTGACTAGGCCATTCCAAAACTTTACATTTGTTGATTTTTAGCTATATTCATGTATACTTGATTGTGTGTTTTGGATCATTGTCTTGCTGCATGACTCAGCTGCGCTTCAGATTCCACTCCAGCTCACAGACGAATGGCCTGACATTCTCCTGTATAATTCTCTGATACGGAGCAGAATTCATGGTTCCTTCTATTAAGGCAAATAGTCCAGGTCCTGAGGCAGCAAAGCATTCCCAAAACATCACACTACCACCACCATGCTTGACCATTGGTATAAGGTTCTTACTGTGGAATGCAGTGTTTGGTTTTCGTCAGGCATAATGGGACATATCACAATCTCTTTCAATAATGACAGGAATGGAGGAGGTCAATATTATATTATATTGTGCATCTAAATGTTTTTCCTCATTATCCTGGACTATCGGACCACCATTTTTTATTACGTTTGCAATCGCAACAAAGAATCTGCTCAGACCCCAACCAAGGAACATCAAAGCCGTGCTATAAATTATCGGACAACCTAAAGATTCCTAGATGCCTTTCCAGACTCCTTTCACTTACACAAGGATGTCGGAGTACAAAAATCAGTTAACCACCTAACTGAGGATCTTAATTTAACATTGCGTAATAGCCTAGATGCAGTCGCACCCCTAAAAAAACAAAAACATTTGTTACAAGAAATGTACTCCCTAGTATACAGAAAATATCGGAGCCCCGAAGCAAGCTTCCAGAAAATTAGAACAGAAATGGGGCTCCACCAAACTGAAAGTCTTCAGACTAGCTTGGAAAGACAGTACCTGTGCAATATTGAAAAGCCCTCACTGCTGCTTGATCATCCTATTTCTCCAACCTAATTGAGGAGAATAAGAACAATCCTAAATGTATTTTTGATATTGTCGCAAAGCTAACTTAAAAGCTGCATTCAACAAGAGAGGATAGCTTTCACTTCTTCAGCAGTGATATTCATGAACTTCTTTGATGAAAAGATCATGGTCATTAGAAAGCAAATTACGGACTCCACTTTGTATCTGCATATTTCTCCAAAGATCAGATGTCCCGAGTCTGCACAGAACTGCCAGGACCTAGGATCAATGGAGACTCAAGTTTTTTAATCCTGTATCTGTTGACACATTCATGAAAATAGTCATGGCCTCTAAACTGTCAAGTTGCATACTGCACCCTATTCCAACTAAACTACTGAAAGTGCTACTTCCAGCTCTTGGCCCTCCTATGTTGAACATAATAAATGGCTCCCTATCCACCGGATGTGAACCAAACTCACTAAAAGTTGCAGTAATAAAGATTCTCTTAAAAAAGCCAAACCTTGACCCGGAAAATGTAAAAAACTAAATTGGCCTATATCCAGGCCAGGTCGCAGATTTAGATAAGATGGAAGTTTCTGAAGTATGGCCTTGTAAACAGAAAGGGAGAAATGTAGAACTAAGGGTCTTCAGTGAAGTCCTGCCAACCTTTTGATACAGGATGCGGTGATGAGTATCAACTGTCACCTGTAACAAAATGAAGGGCACTATGGTAGATGGTACAGTATCTACCCAAAGGTTTAAGATTAGTAGTTGCTGCACTTTGATAAATAATATCACCATAATTGATACAAACGGGGCTCCCGAGTGGCGCAGTGGTCTAAGGCACTGTGTCTCAATGCTAGAGGCATCACTACAGACACCCTGGATTGGATCCAGGCTGTACCACAACCGGCCATGATTGGGAGTCCCATAGGGCGGCACACAATTGGCCCAGCATTGTCCGGGTGTGGCCGGTGTAGGCCATCATTGTAAATAAGAATATGTTCTTAACTGACTTACTTGCCTATTAAATAACGGTTAAATAATTTTAAAAAATACAAATAAATCAGAACCAGTGGCGATTTTAGCATGTAAATCTTGGCGGAGCAAACTCTAAACAATACATTAATTGCACTATAATGGCAACAAGCAGTGCCCACAGACATTTAGGGCTTACATAAAGCTGTCCCAACAGCATCTCTTTCTTTCCAGCACACTGGAGTGAATCCTTACCACCACTACACCTGGCTATCAGCGGAGCTGCCTGTTTTAAAAACACAGCTGATATGGCTGACCATATCTCCCTGGAATATTACATCATTTGTGCAGCAGCATATAAGACATTTTTGGACCCCTTGTTGTGCGCGACGGTCCTTCAGTGGCAAATTTTGTCATCAAAGAAAAAGATTTACAATTCCGAGTTGGATGACCGTTCAAAATGTTTTTTTCCCAGTCTGACTTCCCAGCTGCAATGTTTGCGGTTAGCCACTGTCACGATTCCATCCAAACAACTCATTGTTGAATTTGCGATTTCCAAGTTGTTGTGTAATGTTTATGTCCAATGGCCGATGAGCATCGATACGTTTTATCTATATTTTCTCTTCAATATTTCTCTTCTTATGACAAGGATTAAAAAGGATTTGCGAGTAGACTTGATTCACAATGATGACTGCTAGCTTAAATTGTGAAAGTAAGATGTTGACATGATCAGTCCAATCAAAGCTACTGTACATATAACTTGATTTGACATCATTTGTGTCCAATGACCTTGAGCCTTCTTGGAAGGGCACTTGTAATATAACTCTATGGTAGGACCCAAAGGGCTGACATTTTGGATGTCTACCATTTACTAAAGGACTGAAGCTAGGCAATTGCGCAAGGTCCCCATGAGTGACAGAATACTGAGACAATCACGGCGCAATGCTCCCATTTTCTGCTGGCTTGCCCCACCACCACAGAAAGCACTGAGTTAGGCTGAAACACCTGCATTTTGGAGCTGCCTTACTCAAGAAAACAAAAAGAGACCATGGTTGTATGCGGCTTTATTAACTCAATTATATTTGCAAACTGATGTGTGACACGTATTAATGCCAAAGTAACATGCAAGCCCCCCCCAAAAAATATTTGTATATATTTTTTGGGCAAAAAATGTGGGTCTCAGAACAGGTGGGGCTCTGCCTGAATTCATTGGGGATTTTAAAAACAATATAGATTTTGTTTTGCACATATTAAGCACAAGTTTTAAAATCAGCAAGGGATTCCTGCATAGCTATAAAATCTGGTTGTATTTTTTTACACAGCCAGATCAACAGTAGGAGCAATAGCATCCATAATAGTATCATCTGCATATAGATTAAATTAAAACAATTTACCAGATTGGCCATTGGTGTTCATATAAATAGTGAAGAGAACAGGTCCCAAAATCGACCCCTGTGGTACACCATTATGTACTTCAAGAAATACAGACTAAGATAGGCCTGAGCTCCAATGCCGGTTTCATGACTATCGAGGAAAACGTATTCAATAAATTCGTATGATCAAAAGTATCAAAAACTTTTGACAGGTCCACAAACAAAGCAGCACATTTAATTTTAGTATCTAAAGCATTGACAAGATTATTAACATCTAAAGTGGTTGATGTTATAGTGCTATGCCCAGTTGTAAACCCTGATTGGTTAACATTCCAAATACATTTCTCAGATGAAAAGGAGCAAAGTTGTACATTTACTAAAGAATCAAGAATCTTAGCTAAACAAGGAGTCCTTGAAATGGGGCGATAATTATTAAGATCCCTGCTATCCCCATCCTTATGGATTGGCAGCACAAGAGCTGATTTCCATACTTTTGGAATATTTTCTGATAACAATGTTAATTAAATAACAAATGTGGGTTAATGAGGCAACAATGATGGGCGCTGCACACTTAAGCAGACCAGGATCCAATTGGTCAGCCCTTGTGGATTTCTTGTTGTCTATTGCTAGCAAAGCATCCAGGACTTATTTTTGTGTAAATAGCCTAAAAGAAAAGCTTTGACTATCATTTATCTGATCATTCAGCAACCTTCACCTAACAGCTTCAAGCCCAATTTCATTGTGGATATGCTCAGAAGTTCTTTCAAAGAGATAGCCCGCTGAAATAAAATGGTGATTAAATTGATCAAAGGAGGCATTTATCCCCGTAATGAGGCCAGTGTCCAAAGTGTGGTGTAAGGAAAATAACCTCACACTCAACGTCAACAAAACAAAGGAGATGATCGTGGACTTCAGGAAACAGCAGAGGGAGCACCCCCCTATCCACATCGACGGGACAGTAGTGGAGAAGGTAGTAAATGTTAAGTTCCTCGGCGTACACATCACGGACAAACTGAATTGGTCCACCCACACAGACAGCGTTGTGAAGAAGGCGCAGCAGCGCCTCTTCAACCTCAAGAGGCTGAAGAAATTCAGCTTGTCACTAAAAGCACTCACAAACTTCTACAGATGCACAATCGAGAGCATCCTGTCGGGCTGTATCACCGCCTGGTACAGCAACTGCTCCGCCCACAACCGTAAGGCTCTCCAGAGAGTAGTGAGGTCTGCACAACGCATCACCGGGGGCAAACTACCTGCCCTCCAGGACACCTACACCACTTGATGTCACAGGTGGCCATAAAGCTCATCAAGGACAACAACCACCCGAGTCACTGCCTGTTCACAACGCTATCATCCAGAAGGCGACGTCAGTACAGGTGCATCAAAGCAGGGACCAAAAAAGAGACTGAAAAACAGCTTCTATCTCAAGGCAATCAGACTGTTAAACAGCCACCACTAACATTGAGTGGCTGCTACCAACATACTGACTCAACTCCAGCTCACTTCAATAATGTAAATTGATGGAATTTTTTTTATCACTAGCCACTTTAAACAATGCCATTTTATATAATGTTTACATACCCTACATTACTCATCTCAAATGTATATACTGTACTTGATACCATCTACTGCATCTTGCCATCTTTATGTTATACATGTATCACTAGCCACTTTAAACTATGCCATTTAATATAATGTTTACATACCCTACATTACTCATCTCATATGTATATACTGTACTTGATACCATCTACTGCATCTTGCCTATGCCGTTCTGTACCATCACTCATTCATATATCTTTATGTACACATTCTTTATCGCTTTACACTTGTGTGTTTTAAGGTAGTAGTTGTGGAATTGTTAGGTTAGATTACTCGTTGGTTATTACTGCATTGTCAGAACTAGAAGCACAAGCATTTCGCTATACTCGCATTAACATCTGCTAACCATGTGTATGTGACAAATAAAAAATAAGATTTGACTTGAAATTAATTTGTTGTGGCGGAGAGGAGGAAGTATAACCCTTCAGGGATTTGACAGTGTTACAGAATTTATCCGGGTTCCCATTACAATCCGAAAAAGCGGTTACATAGACAAATCAGAAAGGCTAAATCCGATCACTAACACAATGATTCCTCAGATGCTTAAAAGCCTGCAATCCTGGCCTTGACACAAGCATCATCTCTTTTATGAATGACTTCTGATCATTCCGGACCTTAAATCATCTACCTCTGCAGGTTATCTAATTATCATGATTCCCAGTACTGGCATGCAACTCCACAGCTGTTCTTGTTCTCATTCCTATTGGTTCATTGCTCATATATGTCGTATCTTTGGCTATGCCGGATTAAGTGATATGACATGCTATTCTATCAAATAATTTCTCCTTAATTAATATTACCTGATTGAGCTAATCATGTAAATGTAATTAACTAGAGAGTCAGGGCACCGCAAAATAATATTTATAGAGCTGTTATCTCCCGAAGAAACTCTTAAAGACCTAGTAATATTTTACATCAATAGCAGTCAATATTAATCGTCACCTTAATTCAGTCTCATCTGAAAGTTGTAAATTCTTGGTTATCGTCACGAACCCTGGCTAACAAGTTGAATCAGCAATACAAAATTGGGTTTAATTATTTATTTACTAAATACCTAACTAATCACACAGAATTACACATACACATAATTAATCATAATTTGATTACAAATTACGTCATAAAGGAAAACGTCCCTAGCGGGCGGAACAGATATGACAGCTTGTTACACAAAAGAAAAGGGGCTGGGTTTGAGTGAAAGAGCGGGAAGACTGAGGAACAAAGGGCGAAGCTGTGCTATCGTAAATAAAGTATTTTATGCATTCTAAATTACCGCCCATTTGGAAAAGGAAAATGCAATAAATATTTACTCTGAGCTGCGCTTCAGTAGGTTGGTGGTAGATGGATGGCCATGCATCCCGCAAAGGTGGAGGTGTTGCTAACATTTACGATAGCAAATTTCAATTTACAAAAAAAAAAATGAAATTTTCGTCTTTTGAGCTTCTAGTCATGAAATCTATGCAGCATACTCAATCACTTTTTATAGCTACTGTTTACAGGCCTCCTGGGCCATATACAGCGTTTCTCACTGAGTTCCCTGAATTCCTATCGGACCTTGTAGTCATAGCAGATAATATTCTAATCTTTGGTGACTTTAATATTCACATGGAAAAGTCCACAGACCCACTCCAAAAGGCTTTCGGAGCCATCATCGACTCAGTGGGTTTTGTCCAACATGTCTCTGGACCCACTCACTGTCACAGTCATACGCTGGACCTAGTTTTGTCCCATGGAATAAATGTGGTGGATCTTAATGTTTTTCCTCATAATCCTGGACTATCGGACCACCATTTTATTACGTTTGCAATTGCAACAAATAATCTGCTTAGACCCCAACCAAGGAACATCAAAAGTCGTGCTATAAATTCACAGACAACACAAAGATTCCTTGATGCCCTTCCAGACTCCCTCTGCCTACCCAAGGACGCCAGAGGACAAAAATCAGTTAACCACCTAACTGAGGATCTCAATTTAACCTTGCGCAATACCCTAGATGCAGTTGCACCCCTAAAAACTAAAAAAATGTCTCATAAGAAACTAGCTCCCTGGTACACAGAAAATACCCGAGCTCTGAAGCAAGCTTCCAGAAAATTGGAACGGAAATGGCGCCACACCAAACTGGAAGTCTTCCGACTAGCTTGGAAGGACGGTACCGTGCAGTACCGTAGAGCCCTTACTGCTGCTCGATCATCCTATTTTTCTAACTTAATTGAGGAAAATAAGAACAATCCGAAATTCCTTTTTAATACTGTCGCAAAGCTAACTAAAAAGCAGCATTCCCCAAGAGAGGATGACTTTCACTTTAGCAGTGATAAATTCATGAACTTCTTTGAGGAAAAGATTATGATTATTAGAAAGCAAATTACGGACTCCTCTTTAAACCTGCGTATTCCTCCAAACCTCAGTTGTCCTGAGTCTGCACAACTCTGCCAGGACCTAGGATCAAGAGAGACGCTCAAGTGTTTTAGTACTATATCTCTTGACACAATGATGAAAATAATCATGGCCTCTAAACCTTCAAGCTGCATACTGGACCCTATTCCAACTAAACTACTGAAAGAGCTGCTTCCTGTGCTTGGCCCTCCTATGTTGAACATAATAAACGGCTCTCTATCCACTGGATGTGTACCAAACTCACTAAAAGTGGCAGTAATAAAGCCTCTCTTGAAAAAGCCAAACCTTGACCCAGAAAATATAAAAAACTATCGGCCTATATCGAATCTTCCATTCCTCTCAAAAATTTTAGAGAAGGCTGTTGCGCAGCAACTCACTGCCTTCCTGAAGACAAACAATGTATACGAAATGCTTCAGTCTGGTTTTAGACCCCATCATAGCACTGAGACGGCACTTGTGAAGGTGGTAAATGACATTTTAATGGCATCGGACCGAGGCTCTGCATCTGTCCTCGTGCTCCTAGACCTTAGTGCTGCTTTTGATACCATCGATCACCACATTCTTTTGGAGAGATTGGAAACCCAAATTGGTCTACACGGACATGTTCTGGCCTGGTTTAGATCTTATCTGTCGGAAAGATATCAGTTTGTCTCTGTGAATGGTTTGTCCTCTGACAAATCAACTGTAAATTTCGGTGTTCCTCAAGGTTCCGTTTTAGGACCACTATTGTTTTCACTATATATTTTACCTCTTGGGGATGTTATTTGAAAACATAATGTAAACTTTCACTGCTATGCGGATGACACACAGCTGTACATTTCAATGAAACATGGTGAAGCCCCAAAATTGCCCTCGCTAGAAGCATGTGTTTCAGACATAAGGAAGTGGATGGCTGCAAACTTTCTACTATTAAACTCGGACAAAACAGAGATGCTTGTTCTAGGTCCCAAGAAACAAAGAGATCTTCTGTTGAATCTGACAATTAATCTTAATGGTTGTACAGTCGTCTCAAATAAAACTGTGAAGGACCTCGGCGTTACTCTGGACCCTGATCTCTCTTTTGAAGAACATATCAAGACCATTTCAAGGACAGCTTTTTTCCATCTACGTAACATTGCAAAAATCAGAAACTTTCTGTCCAAAAACGATGCAGAAAAATTAATCCATGCTTTTGTCACTTCTAGGTTAGACTACTGCAATGCTCTATTTTCCGGCTACCCGGATAAAGCACTAAATAAACTTCAGTTAGTGCTAAATACGGCTGCTAGAATCCTGACTAGAACCAAAAAATTTGATCATATTACTCCAGTGCTAGCCTCTCTACACTGGCTTCCTGTCAAAGCAAGGGCTGATTTCAAGGTTTTACTGCTAACCTACAAAGCATTACATGGGCTTGCTCCTACCTATCTCTCTAATTTGGTCCTGCCGTACATACCTACACGTACGCTACGGTCACAAGACGCAGGCCTCCTAATTGTCCCTAGAATTTCTAAGCAAACAGCTGGAGGCAGGGCTTTCTCCTATAGAGCTCCATTTTTATGGAACGGTCTGCCTACCCATGTCAGAGACGCAAACTCGGTCTCAACCTTTAAGTCTTTACTGAAGACTCATCTCTTCAGTGGGTCATATGATTGAGTGTAGTCTGGCCCAGGAGTGGGAAGGTGAACGGAAAGGCTCTGGAGCAACGAACCGCCCTTGCTGTCTCTGCCTGGCCGGTTCCCCTCTTTCCACTGGGATTCTCTGCCTCTAACCCTATTACAGGGGCTGAGTCACTGGCTTGCTGGGGCTCTCTCATGCCGTCCCTGGAGGGGGTGCGTCACCTGAGTGGGTTGATTCACTGTTGTGGTCATCCTGTCTGGGTTGGCGCCCCCCCCCTTGGGTTGTGCCGTGGCGGAGATCTTTGTGGGCTATACTCAGCCTTGTCTCAGGATGGTAAGTTGGTGGTTGAAGATATCCCTCTAGTGGTGTGGGGGCTGTGCTTTGGCAAAGTGGGTGGGGTTATATCCTTCCTGTTTGGCCCTGTCCGGGGGTGTCCTCGGATGGGGCCACAGTGTCTCCTGACCCCTCCTGTCTCAGCCTCCAGTATTTATGCTGCAGTAGTTTATGTGTCGGGGGGCTGGGGTCAGTTTGTTATATCTGGAGTACTTCTCCTGTCCTATTCGGTGTCCTGTGTGAATCTAAGTGTGCGTTCTCTAATTCTCTCCTTCTCTCTTTCTTTCTCTCTCTCGGAGGACCTGAGCCCTAGGACCATGCCCCAGGACTACCTGACATGATGACTCCTTGCTGTCCCCAGTCCACCTGGCCATGCTGCTGTTCCAGTTTCAACTGACCTGAGCCCTAGGACCATGCCCCAGGACTACCTGACATGATGACTCCTTGCTGTCCCCAGTCCACCTGGCCATGCTGCTGCTCCAGTTTCAACTTCCACCTGACTGTGCTGCTGCTCCAGTTTCAACTGTTCTGCCTTATTATTATTTGACCATGCTGGTCATTTATGAACATTTGAACATCTTGGCCATGTTCTGTTATAATCTCCACCCGGCACAGCCAGAAGAGGACTGGCCACCCCACATAGCCTGGTTCCTCTCTAGGTTTCTTCCTAGGTATTGGCCTTTCTAGGGAGTTTTTCCTAGCCACCGTGCTTCTACACCTGCATTGCTTGCTGTTTGGGGTTTTAGGCTGGGTTTCTGTACAGCACTTTGAGATATCAGCTGATGTACGAAGGGCTATATAAATCAATTTGATTTGATTTGATTTGATGGCCGTGTTGCCAAACCGAGTCCTTTATCCTTTGAAGTATGTCTCTGGTGGTCAATTGGTTACGTTGTAGTAACGTTGTTGTGTGATAGACAGGATACTCTGTCTGTTCCTTCCTAAACCTTGTTTGCAGCTGCTGTTGCTAACTAAACGGCTAGGAGGTATCACTTCTGTAGTGAATAGGAGTTCGAAGTTCATACCATTCGCAACCAAAGCTCACTCTGATGTTGGCTTCGTTCTGTAGTTATTATCTGAACCATTCTGACATCGGACCGTCTTCCTCATATCCTCGGAACAGGAGGTTACATTGCTGTCAAGGCTTTATATAGGAAGGGAGAGGAGGGTGTGTTTGAAAAGTTTTATAGCCCATGTCCCTTCACAGGGGCGGGCCACTGATAAGGCTATGCTCAATCTTATGAAAACCCAAATCTCACATTTTAGAAGCTAAAATCACATTTCATCCCATCACGAATAATTTAATATTCAAACATTTAAATTGAACACCAATTCCATGTGAATCCGATAACTCTGATGTGTAGACTTTCCACTGTAGAGTTTATGTAATCTTATCATTGATGAGAATGTCTCAGATGACAACCGAACTGACGTCATATTCATTAAGTACCACCGCATATGTTCAATTGGTCGGATTACCAGAATATAGTTCATTTCCCCCCACCTTTTGATGTTCCCAGAAATCTCTATGTTAACCAAGGGGTTGCAAATGTAACATTAGTAGGGTAGAGAGAGGAAAAAGGGGGGAAGAGGTATTTATGACGGTCATAAACCTACCCCCAGGCCAACGTCATGACATATACAACAGGCTTATACACAAAGGTATCCCTGGTGTAAAAGTAACCAAATGTGTATACTGCATAATGACGAATAAACAATGAAATGCAGGGTTTTTCCACTTTCAATTGGTAGCAGGGCAGCTATTGAGGCAGAACTCAACTCGAGCACAACTTGAGTTGTTTTGTTTATCAGGACAATATGGACTAAATTCAGAATTTATGTTTAATCAAGGAATGTTTGCTTGATAATCCCCTAGGAGTTAAAATGTAAAAAAGTATGCTTAACAAGGGAGATCTATGTGATTTAACAACCGTATCATAGTCTTACTTTCTGTAATTACAGAAAATGATCAAGCATTTACACAAATGTGGGTTCTGCTGTTTTGCTTAACTATATATTTTGTATAAGGAAAACTGCTACTAAATCAGCTTGTTGAACATAAGCCAAGTGATCTACCCAATTGCATAGAATATGAAAGTGCCTTTGATATTTGCCAAACAAAGTGACTGAGATCCTTAATTCGTCAGCTTGCATTATCATCTAAACTCTGATCTGCTTGTTATGGTGTCCAACAATGTTATTTCTCTCTCTCTTTAACCTCGCTAATTTGCTCCACTATTCTCCTAACATCTGTCAGCTGGCTCTTCACATTGGCAGCCCACATCTCATGATGCTTCTGAACGTCTGTTTATTCATGAGTCATCTTTAGCCATGTTTCTCCATCTAAACTACAGCCAAATTTGGACCTGTATGAGTGAGAGATTTAACCTGCATGTTTAAGATTCAGAGCTCTGTGAGATGGTGTGACAGTTGTGGCAACGTGCAATTAAGTTGTCTCAGCGATGTTAAAAAGGCGACTCAAAGTATTATTGCAGACAAAATATTAGAGTTGAATGAGAAGTTCACAGAAATACGATACGGTAAAGTATGATTTAGGATTATGTTTGAGTCATGGTGGAGCATGTGTCATGTCTGACTAGATTTTCTTGTTTATTTCCTATATTGTGCACTAATTTTGACCAGAGCCCTGGGCCCGTATCCAAAAATCTCTTAGAGTAGGAGTGCTGATCAAGGATCAGTTTTGCCTTGTAGATCATAATGAATAAGATTACATGTACAGGTTGGGACTTGATCAGCACTCCTACTCTGACACGCTTTGTGGATACAGGTCCTGGTCAAAAGTAGGGAATAGGGTGCCATTTGGGATGTAACCAGGGGGGTTAAGCAATGTTTTCAGACAATAGCTTCTCATCTCGAAAATGGATGTATTTTCTCTCAATACTTTAACATCCTTTAACCCTTCTTTTTTTTAACGGAGTAAGACGGTCCACAATAGTATTGAAGACATCTGTAAAAAGGTTCAGGGATAGCTGAAATACAATCAAGGTCACTAAAATAAAGATCATGGGGGGAAAAAGTTTTTAAAGTTTATCTTTGTGATGACACAAGGCTTAGATTTTTGTGTTCTCAAATCTGTAACACAAACAACTAGGCAATGGTCAAATCAAATTTGATTTGTCACATGCGTCGAATACAACAGGTGAAATGCTTACAGTGAAATGGTCACTAATGTCTTGTGCGAAGACACCAGAATAAAAATATTTCTCTGGTGTATTCGTTAAAATAAGAACAATCAGAGTTGACTTTGAAGGATCTTTAGGGTTGGGCCATGTAGGCTTAGTCACCAGCTGGATTAGGTTTAGATCACTACACATCTTTTAGATTGTCTGAAGCCTGCATTTCCCAATCATAATTTAGGTCACCCAGGATAACTTCTGATGTAGTAAAAGACGACAACAAACTAGTCAACTCCTCGAGTGCACAAAGGTTAGCCGAGGGAGGATGGTAGACACCTATAACAGTTCAAATGAATGGGTACAAGATTACAACTGACAACACTCCTGGAAGTATAGAACAACAGTACGATGATAACACCTAGAAAGGATGGGAGGTATTATCTGAGCGGGGCTACTGTAGGTCTGTCACTGAGTCAAAATCTTAATGCGGCCTTGAAATGTGAAGAGAGGGTCCAGGCTCCTAGATGGTTTGAGTCCATCATATTTGGTTTTGCAAAAAGTGTCCCAGCAACGGCACTGGACTAGAGATAATTGGCTGCTTTTCAGAGCGTTTCAGGGTGTTGATCAGCTCAATATAAACCTTTTTTCATTAGCTCTGATTTATCCTTTTGATATCATTTGATCCCACAAGCACTACGGCAGCTGCAGGTGATGTAGGATTGACAGAAGAAATCGTGTGATATCCTTCACCATAGCCCCCAGGAAGTGCATGTTTTTTTCTTCTCCAGGAACCGAGATGTTCCTTACCATGGAGCTACCAATAATGATGGTTGGACGAAAGTGAGTGTCTGTGGACGGGAGATGGGGGACCAATCTAGATTTAGGAAATCCCATTCCACCGACACTTGCCTATTATGTAACTGATCACATCAGAAAGGAAGTAGATGGAGGGAAATCTTGTGGTATGGACATGTTAGATCTCCAAAAGTTGTTTGATACAGTGGATCATGAGATTCTGTTAATCAAACTAAGAGCCATGGACTTTAACAACTTAGCAGTAAAGTACCTCCTGTATGTAGCCTCACTATTGTTATTTTACTTCTGCTTTTTAATTATTTGTTACTTTTATTTTTTATTTAACACATATTTTTTTTCTTAACTGCATTGTTTGTTAATTAAGGTATAGGGGACGCTTGCGTCCCACTTGGCCAAAGGCCAGGGAAAATGCAGCGCGGCAAATTCAAATAAAATTATATAAAAATCTAACTTTCATTAAATCACACATGTAAGATACTAAATTAAAGCTACACTCGTTGTGGATCCAGCCAACATGTTAGATTTAAAAAAATATTTTCGGTGAAAGCATAAGAAGCTATTATCTGATGATAGCACAACAGTAAACAAAGAGAGTAGCATATTTCAACCCTGCAGGTGCTACACAAAACGCAGAAATAAAATATAAAACATGTCTTACCTTTGACGAGCTTCTTTTGTTGGCACTCCAATATGTCCCATAAACATCACAATTGGTCCTTTTGTTCGATTAATTCCGTCCATATTTATCCAAAATGTCAATTTATTTGGAGCGTTTGATCCAGAAAAAAACAGCTTCCAATTTGCTCAACGTCACTACAAAATATCTCAAAAGTTGCCTGTAAACTTTGCCAAAATGGTTAGTCCTCTGGGTTTTGCCTGCTACATAAGTTATGTTATACTCACAGGCATGATTCAAACAGTTTTAGAAACTTCAGAGTGTTTTCTATCCAAATCTACTAATAATATGCATATCTTATATTCTTGGCATGAGTAGCAGGAAGTTGAAATTGGGCACGCTATTTATCCAAAAGTGAAAATGCTGCCGCCTATACCTTAAGAAGTTTAAGGGCTGGTAAGTAAGCATTTTGCTGTTGTATTTGGTGCATGTGACAAATAAAATTTGATTTTTATTTTAAAATGGGTTCTCTTATCTGCAAGGAAGAAAACAGATGGCGAATGTGGATGGGACCCAGTCTAAACCCAAAATCCTGAACTGTGGGGTACCCCAAGGGAGTGTGCTGGGTCCACTTTTCTTTCTAATGTATATAAATCATCTGAAATCTACCTGTACATGTGACCTTTTCCTCGATGCAGATGATTCAGCACTGTTGGTTTCTCACAAAGACAAAAATGTGGTTGAGAAAGCCCTGAATGTCAATGTCAAATTACTATATGATGATAAGCTGTCACTTCACCTTGGAAAAACAATGTTCATGTAGTTCAGGTCCAAATTGAAACTGAGGAAATCCCCTGATTTTAAGGTGGTAGTAGGTGATATAGTTGTCACAGCAAAAGACTATGTTAATTATCTTGGATGTGTGCTAGATAACCATCTGACAAGGGAGAGCATGGCACAACATGTTATCTCCAAAGTGAACCATAAAACTAGGTTTCTGGCAAGAACCTCCAAATATCTGGATAAGAATGCAATGGGGGGGGGGGGGGGGGGGGCATTGGTAGGGGCTCTTGTTCAGGGCCACTTTGACTATGCATGCTCTTCTTGGTACAATAGTGCCCCCAAGATAATACAAAATACATTTCAGATGTCTCAGAACAAATTAGTCAGGATTATTCTTAAACTTCTAGCACTTACACATCTTGACCATTCCCACTTTGAAAGCCTTAGATGGCTCAAAGTGGAGGAGAGAGTCTCTCAGATTAAATTGTGTCTTGTACATAAGATTGTCCACAGTATGGTCCCCAGGTACATATGTAACTACTTTAACTTGGTACAGGATAACCATAACTATTCTACAGTACTATAAGTAGTGAAACTGACGCTGTTTCTTTTTAGATTTAAAAGTGGTATGGTGAAAGAAACTTTTTTTAAACTCAGCTGCCATTCTTTGGAAATGTCTTCTGAAGAATTTGAAACTTATAACCTCCATAGGTAGTTTCATGTTCTCACTGAAAAGAACTGGAGCCTCAGACACTCTAGAGGTCTGCTGTGAGAGGGAGCCCGGGGGTACAGGCCTGTCGTAGAAACCCCCTGAGCTGGACCCTCAGGAGACAGGGTAGAGGATGAAGGAGCAGGAGTAGGAATCTCTGGAAGCAGATGGGAAAGACTGTTGATCAGCAGGATGGGATCCCCCAAAGACATTTCAGCCCCATTCACCAAAGACCTCTGCCTTGACTGGGATGCAGGATCGATAACCGTGGCATCTGCCGGCTCCTCATAAATACAGTTGAAGTCAGAAGTTTACATACACCTTAGCCAAATACATTTAAACTCAGTTTTTCACAATTCCTGACATTTAATCCTAGTTAAAATGACCTGTCTTAGGTCAGTAAGGATCACCACTTTATATTAAGAATGTGAAATGTCAGAATAATGGTAGAGAGAATGAATTATATCAGTTTTAATTTCTTTCATCACATTCCCAGTGAGTCAGAAGTTTACATACACTCAATTAGTATTTGGTAGCATTGTCTTTGAATTGCTTAACTTGGGTTAAATGTTTCGGGTATCCTTCCACAAGCTTCCCACAATAAGTTGGATGAATTTTGGCCCATTCCTTCTGACAGAGCTGGTGTAACTGAGTCAGGTTTGTAGGCCTCCTTGCTCGCACACGCTTTTCAGTTCTGCCCACAAATTTTCTATAGGACTGAGGTCAGGGCTTTGTGATGGCCACTCCAATATCTTGACTTTGTTGTCCTAAAACCTCCACAACATGATTCTGCCACCCCTGCTTCACAGTTGGGATGGTGTTCTTCAGCTTGCAAGCCCCCCCCCCTTTTTTTTAAACGATGGTCAATATGGCCAAACAGTTCTATTTTTGTTTCATCAGACCAGAGGATATTTCTCCAAAAAGTACGATCTTTGTCCCCATGTGCAGTTGCAAACCGTAGTCTGGCTTTTTTATGGCGGTTTTGGAGCAGTGGCTTCTTCCTTGCTGAGCGGCCTTTCAGGTTATGTCGATATAGGACTCGTTTCACTGTGGATATAGACACTTTTGTACCTGTTTCCTCCAGCATCTTCACAAGGTCCTTTGCTGTTGTTCTGGGATTGATTTGCACTTTTCGCACCAAAGTACACTAATCTCTAGGAGACAGAACGTGTCTTCTTCCTGAGTGGTATGATGGCTGCGTGGTCCCATGGTGTTTATACTTGCGTACAATTTTTTTTTACAGATGAACGTGGTACCTTCAGGCATTTGGAAATTGCTCCCAAGGATGAACCAGACTTGTGGAGGTCTACAATTATACTTTCTGAGGTCTTGGTTGATTTCTTTAGATTTTCCCATGATGTCAAGCAAAGAGGCCCTGAGTTTGAAGGTAGGCCTTGAAATGCATCCACAGGTACACCTCCGATTGACTCAAATGATGTCAATTAGCCTATCAGAAGCCTCTAAAGCCATGACATCATTTCCTGGAATTTTCCAAGCTGTTTAAAGGCCCAGTCAACTTAGTGTATGTAAACTTCTGACCCACTGGAATTGTGACACAGTGAATTATAAGTTAAATAATCTGTCTGTAAACATTTGTTGGAAACATTACTTGTGTCATGCACGAAGTAGATGTCCTAACCAACTTGCCAAAACTATAGTTTGTTAACAAGACATTTGTGGAGTGGTTGAAACACAAGTTTTAATGACTCCAACCTGTGTATGTAAACTTCCGACTTCAACTGTATTTAGTCTAACTTACCGATATTGAATATTATGTTTTTATCTTGAGGTGGTCTACATAGCTGTGTTCAGTCCCCCATCTTGTGTTCAGTCCGCCATAAGCTGACAGTTTCCAAATTGTACAATTTGGCCGGTAAATATTATGCTGGAACTGTACAAAATAGGTGCAGCTCCTACCTACCCTTACCACCTGGGACTGCACAGCCAGGCACGTCTCCAACACCATCATTAAGTTTGCCGATGACACAACAGTGGTAGGCCTGATCACCGACAACAACGATACAGCCTATAGGGAGGAGGTCAGAAACATGGCCGTGTGGTGCCAAAACAACAACCTCTCCCTCAACATGATCAAGACAAACGAGATGATCGTGGACTACAGCAAAATGAGGGCCGAGCACCCCCCCATTCTCATCGACGGGGCTGTAGTGGAGCAGGTTGAGAGCACATCACCAACAAACTAACTAATGGTACAAGCACACCAAGACAGTTGTGAAGAGGGCATAACAAAACCTATTCCCCCTCAGGATACTGAAAAGATTTGGCATGGGTCCTCAGATCCTCAAAAAGGTTCTACAGCTGGGGGTAGAGCTGTTTAGAAGCCTCTTGGACCTAGACTTGGTGCCTCCCCCCCTTTTTTAACACTGCTGCTACTCTGTTATTTTCTATGCATAGTCACTTTAATAACTCTACCTACATGGACATATTACCTCAATTACCTTGACAAACCGGTGCCCCCACACATTGACTCTGTACCGGTACCCCCTGTATATAGCCTCGCTATTGTTATTTTACTGCTGCTCTTTAATTATTTGTAACTTTTATTTCTTATTCTTGTTTTTTTTGTAGGTATTTTTTACTTGTACTTTTTTTCAACTGCATTGTTGGTTAGAGCTTGTACGTAAGTATTTCACTGTAAGGTCTACACACACCTGTTGTATTCCCGCGTATGTGACAAATAACATTTGATTTGATTTGACATTGGAATGTTCACCGTAGTCTCTGAAGGTGTAACCGCAAATCTGGAAAAGCACGTTTCCTCGTATGGCGGAAAGTGGTAGACACAATTATGAAAAAGATTTGTTAAAATCCACACAAATAAAATTGGTTTGTGAGGAATCAGCTAAAAGTCAATCAATCCACACAGTGTGATAGTTAGTTAGATTGAATCACACCGTTTGTAGGATCACCACAGTTATAGGCAGCAAGCCAGAACCCAACCACAGACTAGAATCTAGCCAGCACTAGGACCCACAATAAACACAACCAAGGCACAAAACTCGCCAGCATAACAACAGCATGTGATTAAATGCTGGGGCTCATCAAAACAGCAACGCAACGGAGGCCATTTTACAGTATGATAGCCAGGAGAGAAGCACCTTGGACGGGGTGTATTTTATATCTGTTTTTATTATGGATCCCCATTACTCTTCCTTGGGTCCAGCAAAATTAATGCAATTATATCATTTTAAAAACATTACAATACATACAACAACAGATTTCACAAAATATTAAGTGTGTGTGCTCAGGCCCCTACTCTACTACCACAAATCTACAACACAAAATCCATGTGTACGTGTGCGTATATTATTGTGTGTTTGTATGCATGTGTCTGTGTTTGTGTTGCTTCACAGTCCCCTCTGTTCCATAAGGTGTATTTTAATGTTTTTTTTTTAAATCAGATTTTACTGCTTGCATGATTTACTTGATGTGAAATAGAGTTCCATGTAGTCGGGGCTCGATGTTGTACTGTGCGCCTCCCATAGTCTGTTCTGGACTTGGGGACTGTGAAGAGACCTCTGGTGGCATGTCGTGGGGTATTAATGTTAGCTCTCTGTGTACATCTAAGGACCAGCCGTGCTGCCCTGTTCTGAGCCAACTGCAATTTTCCTGCAAAGTCCCTCTTTGTGGCATCTGACCACACGACTGAACAGTAGTCCAGGTGCGACAAAACTAGGGCCTGTAGGACCTGGCTTGTTGATTGTGCTGTTAAGAAGGCAGAACAGCGCTTTATTATTGACAGACTTCTCCCCATCTTTGCTACTGTTGTCTCAACATGTTTTGACCATGACAGTTTGCAAGGGTTACTCCAAGCAGTTTAGTCACCTCAACTTGCTCAATTTCCACATTATTCATTATAAGATTTAGTTGAGGTTTATTGAATGATTTGTCTCAAATACAAAGCTTTTTGAAATATCTAGGACTAATTTATTATTTGCTACCCATTCTGAAACTAACTGCAGCACTTGTTAAGTGTTGCAGTCATTTCAGTCACTGTAGTAGCTGACATGTATAGTGTTGAGTCATCCGCATACATAGACACACTGGCTTTAATTAAAGTAAAGATTGAAACAAGTAAGGGGCCTAGACAGCTGCCATGGGGAATTCCATTAAAGAACACCCTCTGTGTTCTGTTATATAGGTAACTCTTTATCCACAATATAGAAGGGGGTGTAAAGCCAGAACACATACATTTTTCCAGCAGCAGACTATGATCGATAATGGCAAAAGCTGCACTTAAGTCTAATAAAACAGCCCCCCCCAAACTTTTAATCATAAATCTCTCTCAGCCAATCATCAGTCATTTGTGTAAGTGCTGTGCTTGTTGAGTGTCCTTCCCTATAAGGGGTGCTGAAAGTCTGTTGTCAATTTGTTTACTGTGAAATAGCATTGTATCTGGTCAAATACAACTTTTCCAGAAGTTTACTAAGGGTTGGTAACAGGCTGATTGGTTGGCTATTTGAGCCAGTAAAGGGGGCTTTACTAATCTTAGGTAGGGGAATGACTAATGCTTCTCTCCAGGCCTGTAGGCTAGTAGGCTTAAATTGAAGATATAACAAATATGAGTGTCAATATCGTCTATCCTCAGTAATGTAGTTTTCAGTACAGGCTGGTGGAAGCCGGAAGGGAGGCAAATGCTACACCGGGCTGAAGGAGAGTGAAAAATAGTAAATCCAAGTAGGCTAAATCTACTTGAAGGGGAGAACAGTAACTAGCCACATCATTTACTCAGTTGACAGCAATTACAGGGAGGAGGAAAAGAGGAAGGGAGAAGGAGGAACGTGCACCGCCCACTGGAACTAAGTGGCCTAGCCCGAACCATGAAAAAGATCCCCAGACCATTATTCCTCCTCCACCAAACTTTACAGTTGACAGTATGCATTCAGGCAGGTAGTGTTCTTCTGGCATCCTCAAAACCCAGATTTGTCCATCGGACTGCCAGATGGTGAAGCGTGATTCATCATTCCAGAGAACGCGTTTCCACTGCTCTAGAGTTCAATGGTGGCAAGCTTACACCCCTCCAGCCGATGCTTGGCGGAATGGTGCCAGGAAGATAACCTTTCCCTCAACAAAACAAAGGAGCTGATCATGGACTTCAGGAGACAGCAGAGGGAGCATGCCCCCATCCACGTCGACGGGAACGCAGTGGAGAAGGTGAAAAGCTTCAAGTTCCTCAGTGTACACATCACTGACAATCTGAAATGGTCCACACACACAGACAGTGTGGTGAAGGAGGCGCAACAATGCCTATACAACCTCAGGAAGCTGAAGAAATTCGTATTGGCCCCTAAGACCCTCACAAACTTTTACAGATGCATAATTGAGAGCATCCTGTGCTGTATCATCCATCGCCTGGTACTGTAACTGCTCTGCCCGCAACCACAGGGCTCTCCAGAAGGTGGTGCAGTCTGCCCAACACATCCCTGGGGGAACACTGCCTCCCCTCCAGGACACTTAAAGCACCTGATATCACATGAAGGCCAAAAAGATCAAGGACATCAACCACCCGAGCCACAGCCTGTTCACCCCGCTATCATCCAGAAGGTGAGGTCAGTACAGCTGGATTAAAGCTGGGACCAAGAGACTGAAAAACAGGCCATCAAACTGTTAAATATCTATCACTAGCCAGCCTCCACCCAGTACTAGAGGTCGACCGATGATTTTTTTAACGCCGATACCGATTATTGGAGGACCGATTTAAAAAAAAAGTTTTATTTGTAATAATGACAATTACAACAATACTGAATAAACACTTATTTTAACTCAATATAATACACCAATAAAATCAATTTAGCCTCAAATAAATAATGCAAAAACAAAGTGTTGGAGAAGAAAGTAAAAGTGCAATATGTGCCATGTAAGAAAGCTAACGTTTAAGTTCCTTGCTCAGAACATGAGAACATATGAAAGCTGGTGGTTCCTTTTAACATGAGTCTACAATATTCCCAGGTAAGAAGTTTTAGTTTGTAGTCATTATAGGACTATTTCTCTCTATACGATTTGTATTTCATATACCTTTGACTATTAGCGCGCACCCCGCTAACTAGCTAGCCATTTCACATCGGTTACACCAGCCTAATCTCGGGAGTTGATAGGCTTGAAGTCATAAACAGCACAACGCTTGAAGCATTGTGAAGAGCTGCTGGCAAAACGCACAAAAGTGCTGTTTGAATGAATGCTTACGAGCCTGCTGGTGCCTACCATCGCTCAGTCAGACTGCTCTATCAAATCATAGACTTAATTATAACATAATAACACACAGAAATACGAGCCTTAGGTCATTAATATGGTCGAATTCGGAAACTATAATTTCGAAAACAAAACGTTTATTCTTTCAGTGAAATACGGAACCGTTCCGTATAATTTTTCGAACAGATGGCATCCCTAAGTCTAAATATCGCTGTGATATTGCACAACCTTCAATGTTATGTCATAATTACGTAAAATTCTGGCAAATTAGTTTGCAATGAGCCAGGCGGCCCAAACTGTTGCATATACCCTGACTCTGCGGGCAATGAACGGAAGAGAAGTGACAAAATTTCACCTGGCTAATATTGCCTGCTTTCTTTTAGCTAAATATGCAGGTTTAAAAATATATACTTCTGTGTATTGATTAAGAAAGGCATTGATGTTTATGGTTAGGTACACGTTGGAGCAACAACAGTCCTTTTTCGTAATATCATCAACCACGTGTAGTTATAACTAGTGATTATGATTGATTGTTTTTTATAAGATACGTTTAAAATGCTAGCTAGCAACTTACCTTGGCTTCTTACTGCATTCGAGTAACAGGCAGGCTCCGTCGTGAAGCAGGTGGTTAGAGCGTTGGACTAGTTAACCGTAAGGTTGCAAGATTGAATCCCTGAGCTGACAAGGTGAAAAAAATCTGTCGTTCTGCCCCTGGACAAGGCAGTTAACCCACCGTTCCTAGGCCATCATTGAAAATAAGAATGTGTTGTTTAATAAAGTTGTAAAAAATTAAATAAAAAGTTTATTTTTAAATTGGCGTCCAAAATGACCGATTTCCAATTGTTATGAAAACTTGAAATCAGCCCCAATTAATCACCGGTCGACCTCTACCCAGTACCCTGTCCTGAACTTTGCCACTGTCACTAGCCGGCTACCCCCCCAGTTACTCAACCCTGCTGCCCTATGGACATAGAATCACTGGTCACTTTAATAATGGAACACTAGTCACCATAATGTTTACATACTGTATTCTAGTCAATGCCACTGCGACATTGCTGGTCGTAATGTTTATATGTTTCTTAATTCCATTCTTTTACTTTTAGATGTGTGTATTGTTGTGAATTGTTAGATACTACTGCACTGTTGGAGGTAGGAACACAAGCATTTCACTACACCCGCAAAAACATCTCTTAAATGTGTATGCGACCAATAAAAATAAATGGTGATCTTAAACTTGTGCTTGGCTGCTCAGCCATGGAAACCCATTTCATGAAGCTCCCGACAAAGTTATTGTGCTGATGCCGCTTCCAGAGGCAGTTTGGAACTCGGTGGCATCCTATGACGGTACCATGTTGAAAGTCACTGAGCTCTTCAATAAGACAAGACCATTCTACTGCAAATGTTTGTCTATGGATGTTGCATGGCTGTGTGCTCAATTTAATACACAACGGGTGTGGCTGAAATAGCAAAATCCACTCATTTAAAGGGATGTCCATATAACACTATATATACAAAAGTATCTCTCAAATCCATGAAAATGAACTTCTTGGCCAAGTGAACATGCAGAAGAGTCACTGCATTTTGGGAGGTAAGGGGCCTTTGAGGAGGGGGACACCTTCTCTGTGTCATTTCCAGGGGAAGAGGGGGCTGGAAAGCAGACATACTGTACACATATTTAGTAATTGTAGAATATTCCTACTGTATAGTACTTGTTACATTTACTCAGTTTTGTTAATGATTAAACTAGGATGTAACACACAGTATATTAGTGCTCAGTCCTAGTAAGTGATACATAATGGGAGGATAACTTTAGTTCAAAAGAAAATCACATATGGCAAAAAGTCTAAAAAGTGTTTATTGTAAGATGTTACATTTAGAATGTATTTATTTCTCTAGCAGCACTATTTAAATGACACAGATATTCAAGGTCAGTTACAAGATTGGCATTTTTTTCTTTTGCAAGGTGTTGCTTTGTAAACAAAGAAAAAAACTGAACTTTACATCATATGCTTACCACAATTTGACAATTTCTAACAAAGATGTTCCATATGTTAAAAAATAAGTTAAACATTAATAAACACTGTCTTTTGAGTTAGAAAACAAATGAAATATAGACCAGTTAAAATAAATAAAACAATACAAAACAATAAAACAGCAAATGTGAATGGCATTATTCAACAAAAATGTTACAATTTCATCATTACTGGATATATACACCACATAAGTCTTTTAAAAATCTATTTTTCCAATTCTGTTTAGGGTGGGAGCACAGGTTCTCTGAAATATTACAAAATGTTGACCTGCCTGACAAAGATTCAAACAAAGCCCCAATAATTGTTCAGTACTTGTTAATTATATAAACGTATAACTTGAATGCATAACTTGAATGTTTTATCTCAAATGACAAATGAGTTGACTAATGTCAAGGTTGTGTGTGAAAATGAATTTTGAGGAGGAAAAGTTAAATACGTTTTCCTTTTTTTCCACATGGGCCTACGACAGTGAAGTGAAGAGGGTGGGTTTATGACAGGCTATTCTGTGTTTGTTACAAACAAACCGCAAGAAACAACACCATCAAAACCCAACAAAGATATTCCTTCCCTACATGTCTAGAAATGGACCGAGAGGACCATTTCAGCCTTCGGTAAATGTTTTGGCACATTCTAGCAGAGAAAGCAACTATAAGCAACAGGAGAACGTTTGGCAACTTCACATGCACTCCGTAGATAAAATTAGATTTACATGACCAAATTATATCAGGTAGAATGACAGCCTATAACAACCACCTAGAATCAGGAAACCCAGTGCTTATTTAAACCAATAGCCCGGTGTGATCTTGTCATAGATTGTCATATTAATACTGTCATGCTGAGAAAGGAAAATAGTGACTGACAAGATACTTGACGCGTAGAGCGTCTCAATGCTCACCAATCCATGACTTCCTAAACACAACCCCTCCAATTACAGTAGGCTATGCCCCTTTTAAAGAAGATATTTGTCACTGTGAAAGAGGGCAGCTACAATAGCACAGATAATGTCAAACTTAGGGGTCAGTAAAGGGTGTCCACTAAATTACTGGAGTCACTTTCATATGCCACTTTGTAGCTTGAATGTCACTGTCTTTCTTGAATATATGAAGCACCTAAATATTTACATTACATATCTCAAATGTTTGCTTTCATTACATTTCCATAGCAAGATCTTTTAACAGCTCAACAAGACAAAAGAAAAAGTCACATAACAGCCTGCTCAATAAATTGTTACATGGAAACGAACAGCAAATGTGACTTGTAGAAGTCATTATTGACTTGCCCTGGCAACACTCTCAATAGATAGCTATAGCGTTCACAATCATCAATGGTTGTCGTACAACAATCCCTCTTGATGCCCTTGAGAGTTCAATTGAGCGTTCCCAGACACGTGTTAAATGGCCTTTAGATAAAAGTTATTGAGTCATGCAACTGCATACTGTCAAATCATCTGAAGCAACCTACTGTTATGATATGGGGGGTAGTTTTTTGTTAGCACATAGATAAATAGCACACTACCATTTCCACTCCACATCCCCTGGTGGCAGCAGCAATCGGGCCATATGCTGTGCCAAGCCTTGATAAGCAAACAGGTGGGGGCAATCAGGGATCGACAGAGAGAGGTGGACATGAGACTCTCGGCCGGACAGTGTTTTGTGTTATCTCTTTAGTTTTGGACATGCCTTTTTGTATGTATTTATTTTCATCAACATAAACTGAACACACAATCATCTGCTTGGGCTGGCTAACCAGAGAGTCAAAACAGAGCCATCCCTGAACCCAGAAAAAATTGCCTGTCTCCTGGGGCAAGTGCATACAACACGGTCCACATACTCTGACTTCTCAGGTTAACAAACACATTAAATCAGGTTACAGACCATTTAGCTAGGCCTAGGACCCCTAGACTTAGCGAGTGTAGCAATATCAGTAGGCCAGCTAGCTGGTTTCGTAACACTACAATAATCTAATCTCATTCATATGAATAGGATTAAAGTCATTCAGGCAATTGACGAGAATATACTAAAGAAATGACTTAAGATATTTATATTGTCAATATTAGTGAAACATACTAGAAGTAAAATAATCTCTCAAAAGAGTTCTAACGTTACTGTCTGCATAATGCAATACTTTAATACATACTCATACAGTATTGTTTATGGTAAATAACTGAATTATTTTATTTAGCAAAAGCATGCTGAATATAAAATAGAACTTTCAATTACTTGAGTGACCTTTAAAAGAGTTCTTTTAATTCCAGATCATTGATGTTATCTACAAAGGCATTGCAAAAAGAAGGTTCTGGCATTCTAAATCAATAAACATGCTCTGATTGCCTCACCAGTTGTGTATGTTGAAGAGAAATACCTGTACAAAGCGATCCCTATCATCCCAAAGCAAGACACAATTGTCATGAATGCCTCTGATCGAGGTAAAATGTGTGTTTGAGGATTCTCCTTCCTACTCTTTTGCTATATCGCTATCTGGAGTGAGACCGGTTTACATAAACAATACAGCAACGTTCTATATCGATGCCGGTTTCTGTGTCTGGTCACAGCCAGTTCCATAAAGTGAGATAAGGGACGTATGCATTATGTTGAAGAGCAAGGACAAAAGGGCAAAAACATTACGGAGAACATTACATTATGGAGAAAACCTGCCACTTACAGTTTACAGACATGTTGCCTACCAACAGCCCATATCATACATGCATCTAATCTCATGATTGAAGCTTTCTCCCAGTCTCAAAGTGTTATTATTCAGCCATTAGGAACCAATCCAAACTATTATTTAGCTTCTGATGAATAGGTAACCAGTTCCAACGCTCTGTCTAAATGTTAAGGTAAATTTACTATACCCATTTTTAACATGAATCACACACTGCAATGTTCCCATGTTACACAAATTCTATGGATTGTTTACATGAGAGGCGATGACCTGTTCTAATTAGCTACCCAGCATTCCGAAAACCTTTTTATAACAGAAGAAGGAAGCCAGAAGTGTTTAACTGAAATATACTGTCAGCTGCAACGGTGTTAAAACAGTGTACAGTAAGTGTATCTTTGGTATTTGTATAAAAAAAACTTGATATAAAAGTAAAGTTCCAAAAGGTTTCCAAAATCATATCAGAAGTAGGGATTATCGACATTTAGACAGAGCTTCAGGACTGGTTACACATTCCCTGCCGCAAAATAATAGTTTGGATGGGAGCCAAAGGACTGTATATAGCCATTTGTAACAAGGAACAAGAATTAGGCCTACAGGATCATGTTAAAGCAACGGTGCTCAGTTTTAAGCAGACAGTGAATAATCAGAATAGTACAATATCCGAGGAACTAGTCTAGCACTTAGTGCTCTTGAGATCATGGCCTGAATCACTGACGGACACCTGTGGTGGTAATATTGACCAATGATATTTTGTTGTTGAAAATAGCCTTCTTTCTTTGGTAATTCCTGAAAAGCCTCATCAATGTACTGTATCTTTGTAGATGACTGGACATTGGAAATCAGTTGAGAGATGAGATGGGAGTAAGGTATGGATGACACTTAACAGAGTACAAAATCGGTGTGGCCAACAGACAAAACAGGTGGAATCTAATGCTGTTCCCACATTCTTTCAATATCATTTTGTCAACTTGATTACACTGTAATGTTTAGGTCTTGTGACAGTTTTACATAAAGAAATCTTAATGATTTTTAATTGTTGTGGACAATGCATTGGAGGCAGCATTTCTGAAGGCATGGTAGGTGACAGACTATAGAAACCCAAAGCTGAAGTAAGTCAATTGTATGTAATTTCATGAAAAGCCAGTATCTTTGTTTGCACAGCTATACTTCCCCATTCTCAAATATGGACGCATATAAAAAGGTACCTGTGACAGAAAACTATCTGGTATTGCCAATTCCCAAAATCATTCTACAATTTATATTACAAAAAAATCGATGTAATATATACTATTAGACAAAACCCAGCAAGACAAGTTCACTCATAATATTTATTATTATAGCATTATTTCAATTAATGTTTGTGTGGTAGGGTGACAGTGAGTCACCACTAATGTCCCTTCGTGGACATTACAAATGGTTTCTAATGGAGTTAGAGGAAAGAGAATAATTAAAACATGTTTAGCGCTTAGAGAAAAAACAATTAATCAATTAAACAAAATGAATAAGACAGGTGTTTATAGGCATGACCCTTTGAAAGCAAGTACCCAAGCTCTCTCAGTATCTGAACATAAAGCTAACCCAGTGGACAAAAAAATGTACATCGGACCATAGGCGGCATGCCCATAGGGGGCAAAGGGGCACGTGGCCCCTCAGATTTGTCTTGTATAAAAATATATATATACACTACCATTCAAAAGTTTGGGGTCACTTACAAATGTCCTTGTTTTGGAAAGAAAAGCACACTCCAAGATGCTGGCCTTCTAGACAGAGTTCTTCTGTTCAGTGTCTGTGTTCTTTTGCCCATCTTAATCTTTTATTTTTATTGGCCAGTCTGAGATAAGGCTTTTTCTTTGCAACTCTGCCTAGAAGGCCAGCATCCTGGAGTCACCTCTTCACTGTTGACGTCGAGACTGGTGTTTTGCGGGTACTATTTAATGAAGCTGCCAGTTGAGGACTTGTGAGGCGTCGGTTTCTTAAACTAGACACTAATGTCTTTGTCCTCTTGCTCAGTTGTGCATCGGGGCCTCCCACTACTCTTTCTATTCTGGTTAGAGACAGTTTGCGCTGTTCCATGAAGGGAGTAGTACCCAGCATTGTACGAGATCTTATGTTTAGAGGCAAATTCCCGCATGGAATAGCCTTCATTTCTCAGAACAAGAATAGACAAGTTTCGGGAGAAAGTTCTTTGTTTCTTGCCAATTTGAGCCTGTAATCGGACCCACAAATGCTTACGCTCCAGATACTCAACTTGTCTAAAGAAGACCAGTTTTATTGCTTCTTTAATCAGAAGAACAATTTTCAGCTGTGGTAACATAATTGCAAAAGGGTTTTCCAATGATCAATCAGCCTTTTCAAATGATCAACTTGGATGAGCTAACAGAACATGCCATTAGAACACAGGAGTGATGGTTGCTGATAATGGGCCCCTGTACTCCTAGGTAGATATTCCATAAAAAATAAAAAATAAATCTGCCGTTTCCAGCTACAATAGTCATTTACAACATTAACAATGTCTACAAAGTATTTCTGATCAATTTGATGTTATTTTAATGGACAATTTCTTTTGCTTTTCTTTCAAAATCAAGAACGTTTCTAAGTGACCCCAAACTTTTGAACGGTAGTGTGTATATATATATATATATTATTTTCTCTGTAATACTACTAGCCACCTTGCAATTTTATGAAGTTGTCTTTAGCCCAGATTGGAAACCTATCTCCCAACCTCATAACTAGCTACCAAGAAGCCATTTCAGGCTATCAATGAAGTTATAGTAGCTAGCTTGTCTATCTATCTTAGCTGGCATGCCTGCTGGCAAAGTTGGTAGACTTTAGAAAAGCAAGCAATAACTAAAAGTACTGATTAAGATTATCATTCCTTTCAATCTTTTACCCAGATTTCAGCAGAGAAACATATTTATTTTATTTTAAAAAGAGCCACCAGTCAGGAAGACACAGACAGCTCAAGGGGTATGATTAGATATACAGAAAAATACTTATGGGTCTCGTGACCAGTATACCCCGCTTGGACATAATAATGTAGTACCACATTCAATCTTAAAAGGGAACATTAACAAGACAACTGAAATGTAATGTCATTAGCGAACGTACTTATTGAAAATGTTAATTCAGCCAGTCAGTAGTAATATTAGTTATTAGTTCAATGTATTGTTATTAATGTGTTGTGTGCAGTCGAAGAAAAACTGCACCCTTATATCTACAGAATTTTACCACGACATCATAGCTCTTGTACAGCTATTTCAGTCTTATTACATTCCGGGGTCTGACAAAAATGGCCAAGTACCAAATAGCCTACAGGTTTGGAGGATTGGGAAAGCAACCAAGAGGTAGATGTTTCTGTTCTTGTGGATTTAACATCTTTGTTTAAGTGACTAAAATAGCCCTTCAACCTTTGTGAATGTGACTACGAAGCACCCTTGGAAACAACAATAAACGAGACTGTCCCTTGATTGTACAGTAGAAATGTTTTGAAATTCGAAATAGTAGGATTGCAAATGACAATATGGGTTACGTACAGCAATAATGACATTGAATAGCTCCTTGGATAAAGAGATGCTCATTGGCCTGAAAGAAAACACTGAATGGATAATAAAGCCTCTATGGATGAAGGAGTCTCGGACTAGTCGATCAGTCAACAGGTGTATTTTGCAGTGAACTGTCATCTCACCAAGATGTCATAACACAGCCACAGGTCAGACAACACACATATTTATTTGTATTTATCAAGTGTTGTTGTTTTTTTCATCACGAAGGCATATACTATTTTCTCTGTATATTACTTGTTATATATTTATATAGAAACAAAACTAAGGGTACATTTTTGCTGAATAAGATATGAATATCAGCAAAGGGCAATGTAAACCATGTTCCATCAAACTTAACCTATCCTTTCCCATATTTCAACAGTAATATCTTTGCATAGGCAAAATGAGATTAGCCCTTTAAACAGTGAATTTCCTGAATTATTTATATGTCTAAAAATCTTTTTCCAGTTGAACACAATTAAACAAACAAAAAAGTTAACTAGGCTAATCGTCCTTTAACGCTTAATACATATATTTTCTGTGCACATTTTGTTTACAGTGTTAGGCTTCAAGTAGATCTAAAAACAAAGTGTACATTGACAACTAGATGTGAAATAAATTAACCAATATGAGAGGTAGTGAAATCCCTAATGAAAGTTAAAGGAGAAACACAGTAGATAAGGCCAATGCTTCTCTTAATCACATCAATTCTGACACTTTAGATAAAAATCTTATTCTGCCAACAAACCTCTGCCACCTTTCAAAGCCATTCATTCTGAATTGAAAGTCAACATTTGAACATGACACTATGCCTATGATACCACCTCATGTCATTAATTGCTAAATCCTTGTTGTAATGTCAGTAAAATGAACAACCATTTCTTTCCATGGAGTGAAAATAATCAATTACTCCGAGACACCAGAGAACACGTCGTACAAACCTGCTATACTACTCTTCACCCAGTGTAAAATGCTAATTGTGAATCATTCAGAACCATTTTCCTACCCACATTTTTTTGCAATTGGCTTCTCTTGCGTTTCCAGGATGATTGCTCACCGCATGTATGTAAACTTGGTTTGATTGAACCATAATTTCACTGTCTGGTTGGTCAAACATTCAGAAGTTACAGCTGAAATAATATCTAAAATGAGCAAGTCATTTATTTTGTCATGAATAGAGCTACATAAAAAAGGTATCCTCTACCTAACCACTGTGGTGCATGCATACTGTATCACTTTCACTGTATCACTCTTCATTAAAGAGTATGCAAACACTATTGCAACAAACTATCTAGAAAGGTGGCTGAATGTGAACGAAATTTACGGAACGTTAGAATATTGTTGGATGTTCAAAATGGCTGATATCATTAGGCTATGCTATATATTCATTTTTGTGAATGAATACAAACAGAAAGCCTACATCTGATCCAATTGAACCTCAATAACCAAGAGTATATGGGCTTTATTAAAACCCTTAATTGAATTAAATAATGACTGGCCTTGGCACATGAACGTCAGGTAGTATGTTCAAACAGAAGAGTGGCACTGCTTCAATGACACTTGAATATCATTACCCACCAGTGGTGACAATACACACAACTCTCCCTCTCACAATATACTTTACTCATGCACGGATCTTTTACACATCAACAGGTGACAAAGGCCTGCAATAATTTCTCCATGTTTAAATGTCACACTTGCAACAACAACAAAAAATAATTCAACATATATTTTAGGCCTATATGTTCATGGGACTTTAACTCTTAAAAATGTTTTGATAAGTATGTATATGGACGGCAGGTACACACAATAATGCGTGCTGGCAATTTTAGGAAAAAAAACAACGACCAGTCTCAAAAATATCTATTCACCTCCCCCCTGCCCAACTCTGTAAAGCAGAGAGACTTAAAGGCATGGGGCTCACCGGAGATCCAAGCACCTTATTGGAGCCTCAATAACCAGTCTTAAAGACAGACGCACATCTGGTGAACAGGACTGCAAACCTCCAAACAACCTATATATAAATAGGTCTGATTCCACCTCTTCTGTCCCCGACTGGGCTGTTACTTAGCTGGTACTGACCCCCTTCAGTCTAGGACTAGCTACAGCTTTAAAACAAGAAGCCATATAGGCCTACTTCATAATTCCATGTGTCAGCATTGCATCCCACTCTTAGACCTCATGGTGATGCATTAGACATACCACTATCTTATAATTGACCTTCCAAACCAAGGCATCGTGATTACTACTATTTATATTATAGGCAGTAGAAAAACTAATAAGTAAATGGTTCTTTTTCATTCTCGAGAGCTGTAAAGTGTTAATGATTTATTGTATGAAACGACTGAATTGAATGTTTTGATTTATTTTTTTCTCCAACAATGATTCCAACCTTTGACATAACCTGTGCTTCTCTCAGGGTGAGATGGTGTGGGAAGGATAGAAAGGACTCTGTGTTTACTAAACTGTGTTGTTGCCATAACAAGCAGCTCTTGTGCTGCCTTTTTCACATAAAGGCATTGTGATTTCCCGTGGAAAGTAATGTTCATAAGACATTTAGCTGCCCGACCACAATTCTAGCCCTTCTCCCAGTTTTAGAGTTGTAAAGAAGGCAAGTGCTTGGATATTAACACTGCTGTAAAACTTTCAACCTTCTCAAAATCAACGACTGCAAGCTAATTGGCAAATATCAATATTCCCTTCACATCAAGACCTTGACAGGGTATATCCCAAGAACAGAAGAAAATACATCTCATATTCAAGAACCTTTGCAGTCCACTGCTAAAATACCAAGCTACTGTAGAGCGAATTCCATTACCTTGTTACATGCAAAGTCTGATTTTCCTGCTCACCACAGTCAAGCTCTACAGCCATCGTAAAAAAGACATTGTTTTTGGACTGTAAAAATGGCTGAGGCATGGGACAGAATTTGAGAGAGAAAAATACAGAGCAAGATAGAGAAAGAGGGAGCGAAAGGAGGAGAACTCTCAAAAGTACAGTACAGAAACAATGGGTCTGTCCTTCCTTTTGTTTCTCTGTCACAGTAGCCCGAGGAGCTCTTATCTGCAGTTAAACCAGGAACTAAACCTCAGGGCTGCCTGCGAGCAGACACTTGAAATTGCTTAAACTATTAATTATTTTCTTGTTTCTTTTTCAAAAAAGGAAAATATCAAACCCAGTTCTGGCACCTTATTGTCTTGTTGTTTTTTGGGAGGGTGGGGGTTACTTTAGGTGTCTAGGCAGGAGCTTCTCTTGCTGTCCAGAAGGTCCCTGTAAACGGAGGAGTTGAGGAAACGGGGGTAGGAGTCTCTGTGCATCAGGGTGTAGATCTGCAGCTGGGCCTCCTCGTACATCAAGTTGCTGGGCTCCGTCAGGCTCAGGTTGATGCCTTCCCTCACCCGCGAATCCAGGCTCACCTGGAGGCAGAGGAGCGGGAGAGAACAGTGACATTGCTATCACACACAACCACTTTGAGATTGGGGTTTCAATATGTCTTGGAATCAGACCTGGGTCAAATACATGTATTCCAAACATTGTCAAATACTTCAGCTGTACGTGCTTTAATTTCCCACAATGGAACCAATGGAATAGTCCTGAAAGCAAAGTAAATATCAGCAGAGTGATGCTAGGTGCCAGTCAAACTCCTGCTTCCAACATGATGCCTCCTACCTCTTTCGGCGATAGAATGGAGACGTAGTCCTCGTAGATGATCCTGGCTTTCTCATCGATCGCAGTCGGGTCCGTCTCCTTCTTCAGCTCCTCACAGGCCAGCCAGAACAACAGGTTCTCTTCGCTGTACTCAGAGCGCAGAAATTCTCGGAAAATCTCCCTGCCTTCTGAGGAGCGCATCACCAGCTCGAAGCTACGGGCCCAGGCAACTACCTCGTCTAGAGTGGGTTGCCTAAACACAGGATACCAGGAACCCAGTGTTAGCAGTCTGGACTCTTACATTACACAAGACAAACAAATTCATTATTTTTTCTCCAGAGATGCAATAACATGGTTTCCACAGGCTGTTTCAATTAGCAATAGAAATAGTAGCGGTCATATGTCATACACACATCCTTGAAAAAACATAGGTCCTGGGCTCATGATAAACATGAAAAGAACAAAGGCCTGCACACTGTATGCCAGCGTTCCCTAAGCCTCACGGTTCCATTTATGATCCATATTACTGGAGATATGTTTTTTTAATTTGTTTTTTAATCGCAGGACACATTTGATAGGCGCTGGGGCGCTAACTAGCCTAATAATTACTAGGTGGTAACAACCTGGTAACTTGACAGGCACACATTTGGTTGAAGATGGCACAAGAAGGGAAAAGGGTACGCAGGTAATGAATGTGCTTGTCAGAACACTACTATTATTCCTCATACTTATTTTATTATTTAACTTCTTCACAATTTTGACAGTGTAATTACTTATTTGAAATCTGATTTACCTACTTGTGTCTTTGAAAATGAATTAAATGAGGCTATGCATTTTTGTAGGCATTCATATAGATACTATGTCAAGGACAGTGTTGATTATAAGTCATAAAAATGAGAATAGGCTACATTGAAATGCCCCATACCTCAAATATCCTGTTTTGTCATTTTAGAGAGATGTAATTTCAGTATTGTGCACAAGCTGCTATAGGCAGATATGGTAGGGGGACTCAACGACAAAGATCTTGCCTATATGATGACACATTTCTGCAAGTAGTCAGCCTCAACCACCTGAAGATTTATAGCCAGGTAGAGTGATTTGGAGAAAGTACATGTTATAGCTTGAACATTTTCAAACAGCTAGAACTTGGGAAACATAGATCAGGGGTGTGGCCCTTATGGAAAACTATTTTATTCAATCCTTATTTTTAAAGCGATAGTTGGCCCACCTTATAATGTAGACCGCTTACCTTGAAGCAGTCTAAGAAGACATGAAGAGACTGCAATCCATACCTTGGTTAGCCACTGTAACCAACCAACCATTCCATTTAGCTGACTTGTGCATATACTAGTGGAACAATTTGGTATGATCCTAATCACCACATTCAATGACTTCAACACTTTGAACCAGAGCATCTCCCTAAGAGCCTTTTTGACCTAAAGGCTTGCACACATCGCACCAAATGTAGATCTAGCGTTCATCTGCCGATCGTTCAGCACGCTGTGTTTAGGAACCACCCACTGCAAACCTCTGACTGACAATATTTTTCACTCAATTCTACGTGTAAAATCGGGGGTCACTCGGTTCGCAAATTACGTTCACAGGTGCTAAGTAATCTCGGCCAGCAAACGCTATTGGTGTGTCTGAGGCCTAAGAGTCATGGCTACAGGGACCAATTGAAATGTTGTCATTAAAAGGTGGTAATTAGGAGCATTCAGTGTGCGGGACTTCCTGCTATTTTCATGTCTCAATCGACAAAACATGCTAAGCATGTCACATGCTAAAGTGTTACCATTATTACAATTAGGACTGGGTGATCTCACTTATTACAACAACAACATGAAGAATGGGTGTTCCAAGGTAGAGCCTCAGGTTGAACCCTGTGTCATGGCCACAGCCATGTGAGAACAGTAATTGGGCTAACAATTGTTTGGGCAGCCAGACAGGCTATATCGTGTAAATGCAGCTGAATGCAGAAATCTGACAATATTACATATCACGCAAATAATAAGCACACAATATACCGTAGACCTGAGCCCTATACACTATAATGGACCTGCTCCTTTGGGGTGGATGAAAATTATGTCCTTGTTTGTCCTCAGTTAAGATATGTTTCAGTCAAATAACTGAAATTGTGAGAGAGGTGGAGAGAAAATAAAACTCATGCTCTAATTGGCTAATACAGCAAATGAGTGAGCAACACACAGGAATAGATATTGACACAGCAGCAATGTAAAGAGAGAAAATGAATGGGCCAAATCAGTAAAATGAAACAGGCAAAACAATTCGATTTCTGGCATGCAATTAATTTCTGGCATGCATTCTGGCTAATTCTGGCTAATTTCTTGCATGCAATAATGACATCTGGCATCATTTCTTGAGGTTGACAGTCCTAATGTATAATGTCTATGTACTGTATAATGCCTTCAAAAGACAGGGATGAACAGGCGTGACCAAAGGCCATCAGCTTATCTGACAACATGAAAACAAAAATAACACCTCACTGTTGTACTTCCCTTTCTTGCACTAACACTTGCACTGAAGTTCTTTTCTTACTAAGACTGATTTCGCTAATAGCTGCTTTGTTGAGGAACGTTTTACTATGACTGTCATATGTGGTCGTCTTATCTACTGTAAGTTGCTCTGGAAAAGAGCATCTACTAAATTACCAAAATGTGACATCATATCAAAACAGTTTGGTATTTTCTCAGAGACAACCTATGGAAAAAGGCATAGCTGGCAACTTACTGCTCCTCCGTGGCTTCAATACTATCCATTTTAGTGCATGCCCGTTCGGAACGCTCCATGCGGTCCTCATTCCTGGAAAAGGAGAAGCAGATCAAACATTACTATTGTTTTCAAACATATTCCATATTCAAACATACTTATTCATATGGCAGTCTCAAGGTTGGATGTTCATGTAGTATCTTTGTTGAACTACTGCCTGAGAACAGGTATGTATTCTTCTGAAAACCAGGAGAAAACTAGACGTGGAAACAACCTGTGAGTGGAGTGAGACTCCCTGCTATTTACAGTACACAAAACCTTTACAAAATCGCTATACCGGAAATGTACATGTTAAAACACATGTTGGATACACAATAATTACACAATAACAAATGATATTGTAACACAAATTGAATTGTAACACATTAACAATACATTCCAGCTGTCTGTCCTTTCACAAACACCTGAAAAGCTAGTTTGAGGTGCATGTGTTGTTCCTAAATACATTACAAATGCATTGGAAAGAGGTTATCAAGACATTTCAACTGCCATGCAAACGGAATGTGTTAATTCTGTGTGAAATTTCAAGTAGGGATGTATTGGAGAAAAGGCACGTTTATATGCCACTGTGTAAATACTGCTATGCAGAATTGACTGAATTGCGCTTGGATGTAGCCTAGTTTAGGCCTATTGGTTCAGCCTGTGTCATATTATCATTATTTTCATACTAAACACCTACATATACAATCATGTCCAAATCATCCGAAAGTATCTCAAATTGATTGTGAAGCTCAACAAAGTCCAATATAGATGATTTGAACGTGATGTGCGAAAAATGCTAATATCGGTCCCATGACTTGAATGGGATTTGTGCCGCAAATGCTAAAATGTTAGCATGTGGAAACAGTGCCACGGAATCTAAACCAAAGCATGGGTTGCTGTCATACCTTGTTCCAGAGCTGGGACGATAAACCAAACACTAGACACCGACAATTGCTTGTCAGTAATTTTAGGTGATTTTGTTACATAACGTTCCTGTAGATTTCTCTAAAACAATTCTTTGGTCAACAGTAATATATGCATTATGTTTATTCCTGCTACGAAAGTATCTGCCTTTCCCTGTTTCGCTGTCAGCTGCTGACTCTTACTCCCTCTGCTCACTGTGCGCACAGAGGAGGGAGAGATGCATTCTGAGAAGCACAAGCATATGACCATTGCTCAAAATGCTACTGGGGAAAATTACAGTTTTCAAAGCAACTACTGTTGTTCTAGTTAGAGAGGAGAGTCACAGCTTTCTGTGAGTATATAATATATTTCTTACCTCTTAATATTGAGTTCATGGCACCAATTCACAACCAGAGTAATCTGTGTAGTATGGTTTTGATGCGCCTGAGGAGTTGAGCCGGAGTGCGCCATTTGCAGTGAATAGGTCTACATCAAGTAGTCTAGGCCTAGCACGGGATTTTCTTTTAGGACATTAGCCTAGATTTACTGATTGATTAATCAATTAGCCCACATGGCTTTATAGCAACAATAGTTGTTAGCAATCTAGCTAAGTGTTTTGAGTTCCCACTTCCTAATAACAATAATATAGCCTTTAGGCCAATATGCACAAAGATGTCAGAAAATTCTCTGAGGATCAAGATATAAATCTGAACATTCTGGATCCTATCAAAATATCAATAATGCATTTCCTGGATATGTTAGATCAAACAGCTTACTTTTTGAATCATAGGCTACCATTTTAATTGTCTTACTTGGCACTGGGAAAATGTGTCTAGAACCCTGCAGCTAATATAAAGTAACTGTTTGAAAAACAAAATATGTAGCGTTATTTGTTTTATCGAGCAAAAAAAAAAGTTACATTTATTACAATAATACTTTTTGTTCATAACGCCCAGCTCTAGCACCTCATATTCACCTCAAACATAAAAATGTTTTATCTTAATTTATCGTTATATGGATTTTTGTTCATATCACCCAGCTCTACCTTGTCCATAGACTGCTTACAGGGTAATGAAACCAATATGTCATTTTGTAATTTGAGTGAACTATGGAGTGTCCGTTATATAGAAAAAATGAATAGGTTTAGGCCCATGCATCAGAGAGAGAGAGAAACAATATTTTCTGACTGGACTGCTTTGGTGGAATTCTCCACACTGTCTAGCCTACATTCCTCTCTTGCGTTCTGTATATATATATATTGAAATAGGCTAAAGCAAAAAGGAATAGGCAAATCACTCTGTCATTTGTGTGTTCTTTACTGCGCAGCGCCAGTTAAGTTCAAATAGGCTAAACCACCATTTGTCACATCAATGTCATCACCATCGATAATGGTTGTCAATCATCAGACAGTCAATACTAACGTAGCCTAAAAATCTAAACATTCAGTGTTTAGCCTCATTTAGCCATCACAGCACTCAGTTTCATACAAACTAGGATTTAGCTTTACAATGCATTCGGAAAGTATTTAGACCCCTTCCCTTTGTCTATATAAAAGGTCCCACAGTTGACAGTGCATGTCAGAGAAAAAAAACAAGCCATGAGGTTGAAGGAATTGTCCATAGAGCTCAGAGACAGGATTGTGTCATGGCACAGATCTGGGGAAGAAAACAAAAAAATGTCTGCAGCATTGAACGTCCCCGAGAACACAGTGGCCTCCATCATTCTTAAATGGAAGACTCTTCCAAGACCCTTCCTAGAGCTGGCCACCCGGGCAAACTGAGCAATCGGTGAAGTGCCTTGGTCAGGGAGTTGACTAAGAACCCGATGGTCAATCTGACAGAGCTACACAGTTCCTCTGTAGACATGGGAGAACCTTCCAGAAATACAACCATCTCTGCAGCACTACAACAATCAGGCCTTTATGGTAGTGTGGCCAGATGGAAGCCACTCCTCAGTAAAAGGTACATGACAGCCCACTTGGAGTTTTCCCAAAAGGCACCTAAAGGACTCTCAAACCATGAGAAACAAGAATCTCTGGTCTGAAGAAACCAAGATTGAACTCTTTGGCCTGAAAGCCAAGCATCACGTCTGGAGGAAACCTGGCACCATCCCAACAGCGAAGCATGTAGTGGCAGCAGGGACTGGGGTTTTTCAGCAGCAACGACTGGGAGACTAGTCAGGATCAAAGGAAAGATGATCGGCGCAACGTACAGAGATCCTTGATGAAAACCTGCTCTAGAGCACTCAGGACCTCAGACTGGGGCGAAGGTTCAACTTCAGGACAACGATCCTAAGCACACAGCCAAGACAACTCAGGAGTGGCTTCGGGAGAAGTCTTCAAATGTCCTTGAGCCAGAGCCCGGACTTGAACCCGATCTAACATCTCTGGAGAGACCTGAAAATAGCTGTGCAGCGACGCTCCCCATCCAACCTGACAGAGCTTGAGAGGATCTGAAGAGAGGATGGGAGGAACTCTCCAAATACAGTTGTGCCAAGATTGTAACTTTCATTTGGATGATGATGGTCACATGATGATCGGTGCATGGCTGCCAATTAAAACATTTGATCCATATCTCATCATATAATCTACCCTGTCCAATTCATCAGCGAACTGTTGTCAATAGAGCATGAGGCAAAACCAAATTGGGCAAGTATGCTATTTATGGCAACAGTTTTTGTGACAAAACCATCCGTAGAGTTGAAATTGCAATGGAAACACAAACTTCTGTTTTATTATTCAGTACTTGAAAACTAAAACAAATGTGCTTTTATGTGCACTACGTTATCACGCACAGCATTTTATCTGCTAAAAAGTAGAAGCTAAAAATAAAAATAAACACCTCTAGTGGGAAAATTCACATATTTTCTTTATGCAGACTTTAGAATATATGACCGACCGGCTCGATCTTATGTAGCAAAATTTGAAATGGTAATTTTTGGCTAGAAAATGGTATATCATACACTACAGTTGAGGAACAATGGGAAAGTAATTCTGCCTTGAAAGTTGATAAACTTGTAACCTCACTTTTGAGAAAATGGCCTTTGAATGTATTGTTACACCTACTGCAGAGCTCCTCTTTGTCTACACCCATTCAGCATCGTTCACACCCTCATAAGCTTTAGCCCCACCCATCTCTTTAACCTCTCTGAACCACCCATACTGGATCCGGGATAACTGTCATCAGCAACGCTGAATAGCATAGCGCCACAGTCAAATAATATTACTAGAAAATATTCATATTCATATTCATGAAATCACAAGTGCAATATTGCAAAACACAGCGTAGACTTTTGTTAATCTACCGGTCTTCTCAGATTTTGAAATGATGCTTTACAGTGAAAGCAATACAAGCGTTTGTGTAAGTTTATCGATCGCTCGACAAAACAATAAGTACACTTAGCATCAGGTAACTTGGTCACGAAAATCAGAAAAGCAATCAAATGAATCGTTTACCTTTGATGATCTTCGGATGTTTTTTCACTCACGAGACTCCCAGTTAGACAACAAATGTTCCTTTTGTTCCATAAAGATATTTTTTATATCCAAATACCTCCGTTAGTTTGGTGCGTTAAGCAAAGGAATCCACCGGAAAGAGCGGTCACGACAACACAAACAAAAATCCCAAATTACATCCATAATGTCCACAGAAACATGTCAGACGTTTTTTTTTTAATAATCAATCCTCAGGGTGTTTTTCAAATATCTATTCGATAATATATCAACCGGGACAGTTGGCTTTTCACTAGGACCGGGAGGAACAATGGCCACCTTTCTCTTTTGCGCACAATTCACTCAGAGCCCACACCTATCCACTTACGCAATGTGGTCGTTCACGCTCATTCTTCAAAATAAAAGCCTGAAACTATGTCTGAAGACTGTTGACACATTGAGGAAGTGATAGGAAAAGGAATCTGGTTGATATCCCTGTAAATGGAGCAATGGGAGGCTTCCACTTCCTGGTTTGATTTTTCTCAGGGGTTCGCCTGCAATATCAGTTCTGTTATACTCACAGACCATATTTTGACAGTTTTGGAAACTTTAGAGTGTTTTCTATCCTAATCTGTAAATTATATGCATATTCTAGCATCTGGTCCTGAGAAATAGGCCGTTTACTTTGGGAACGTTATTTTTCCAAACATAAAAATAGTGCCCCCTAGCTTCAAGAGGTTAAGGTTGATCTGAACGTTCTGTCCTAACAGCAGCAGTCAAGCAGCCAAGCTAACCGGCTAACGTTGGCTAGCTTGCTAGCTACATCCAAACACAAATGAGAGAACAGCTCACTCTGACAATTTTACACGCCCTAGCAGAGCTGGTCAGTCTGTTATCCAGAGCGTTAGCGACTGCAACTGTGATGCTGGTAACAATTTATGTTTTTTTGCCAACGTTTACTGATGGGTGTTGAGCGTTCGTAAATTCGTCAGTTATTCCGCGCTCTGGCAAACTCAGAAGAGAGTGCTCTGAAATCAGAGTAGATAGCCAGATCAAATTTACCAGCTACGTCTATCAACAGTTGTCACAGTGACATCATTAACATTCTATTGAAAAGCTTACTTGCATAGTGGAGTCTTTTGTTAAGACATGTAGCTAGCTAGCTAAACAATGAACCATAATCCCAACTCATGACGTTACTACCCTGCATGAATTTACAGGTAGCTAACCAACCAGATGCCATGTTAGCTAGCTAACATTAGGCTATAGCTAGCTAAGAAAATGGCTCTGAAATATGAAAAATATTACTACACAGAGCATAAATGTAACGTTAGCTAGCGAGCCAGCCATGAAATTAAAATGACTTTGACTAAATTAGAAATGTGTCATATCTGAAAATGTAGCTAGCTAGACTATTTTACCCGTGTACATGGATGGACGCTTCTCCCTCTCTGTCACACAGATGCCATGGTTGCCCTTAGTTTGAAGATGTAATCCAGAGACAAGGGTTTACTCTAATTCCACTGATTTCAAATCTCAGTCCTTCAGAAAGAGGAGATCAGCACTTATTCAGTTCTACTACGCAATATATATATTTTTAAGCAGCGTTAAAACAGGATTACCTACACATACTGACCAGCTCAAATAGACAGAAGCGTGCTACATGGAAGACCAATCCGAACTCATCTCTCGGCATGTACAGTGCAATCATGATCTCTCTTTTGAAGAACATATCAAGACCATTTCAAGGACAGCTTTTTTCCATCTACGTAACATTGCAAAAATCTGAAACTTTCTGTCCAAAAAATTCATCCATGCTTTTGTCACTTCTAGATTAGACTACTGCAATGCTCTACTTTCCGGCTACCCGGATAAAGCACTAAATAAACTTCAGTTGGTGCTAAATACGGCTGCTAGAATCCTGACTAGAACCAAATTTTTTTATCATATTACTCCAGTGCTAGCCTCTCTACACTGGCTTCCTGTCAGAGCAAGGGCTGACTTCAAGGGTTTACTGCTAACCTACAAAGCATTACATGGGCTTGCTCCTACCTATCTCTCTGATTTGGTCCTGCCGTACATACCTACACGTACGCTACGGTCACAAGACGCAGGCCTCCTAATTGTCCCTAGAATTTCTAAGCAAACAGCTGGAGGCAGGGCTTTCTCCTATAGAGCTCCATTTTTATGGAACGGTCTGCCTACCCATGTAAGAGACGCAAACTCGGTCTCAACCTTTAAGTCTTTACTGAAGACTCATCTCTTCAGTGGGTCATATGATTGAGTGTAGTCTGGCCCAGGAGTGGGAAGGTGAACGGAAAGGCTCTGGAGCAACGAACCGCCCTTGCTGTCTCTGCCTGGCCGGTTCCCCTCTTTCCACTGGGATTCTCTGCCTCTAACCCTATTACAGGGGCTGAGTCACTGGCTTACTGGGGCTCTCTCATGCCGTCCCTGGAAGGGGTGCGTCACCTGAGTGGGTTGATTCACTGATGTGGTCATCCTGTCTGGGTTGGCGCCCCCCCTTGGGTTGTGCCATGGCGGAGATCTTTGTGGGCTATACTCGGCCCTGTCTCAGGATGGTAAGTTGGTGGTTGAAGATATCCCTCTAGTGGTGTGGGGGCTGTGCTTTGGCAAAGTGGGTGGGGTTATATCCTTACTGTTTGGCCCTGTCCGGGGGTGTCCTCGGATGGGTCCACAGTGTCTCCTGACCCCTCCGGTCTCAGCCTCCAGTATTTATGCTGCAGTAGTTTGTGTCGGGGGGCTAGGGTCAGTTTGTTATATCTGGAGTACTTCTCCTGTCCTATTCGGTGTCCTGTGTGAATTTAAGTGTGCGTTCTCTAATTCTCTCCTTCTCTCTTTCTTTCTCTCTCTCGGAGGACCTGAGCCCTAGGACCATGCCCCAGGACTACCTGACATGATGACTCCTTGCTGTCCCCAGTCCACCTGGCCGTGCTGCTGCTCCAGTTTCAACTGTTCTGCCTTATTATTATACGACCATGCTGGTCATTTATGAACATTTGAACATCTTGGCCATGTTCTGTTATAATCTCCACCCGGCACAGCCAGAAGAGGACTGGCCACCCCACATAGCCTGGTTCCTCTCTAAGTTTCTTCCTAGGTTTTGGCCTTTCTAGGGAGTTTTTCCTAGCCACCGTGCTTCTACACCTGCATTGCTTGCTGTTTGGGGTTTTAGGCTGTGTTTCTGTACAGCACTTTGAGATATCAGCTGATGTACGAAGGGCTATATAAATAAATTAGATTTGATTATCTCAGCCAATCATTGCTAGCAGGAAGGTTGCAGGCTTTTTCTGTGGCTAAACCAACTAGGCTCGTAATTTAACAATTGTATTTGTATTTACAGATGGCATACAAGTTTGTTTTTAAGGCACATGAAAGTTCACACATTCCAGAAGGCATTTCTGCCAAAAAAAAATGCATTTTGATTTAAAAACGAGTCACATATGGAAATCTGTCACCAATTGGAAGGAAAACCTAGCTACAGACACAGAACACCGCCACAACCAGATTGGATTTACTTGTGCATCTCTAACAGCAGATTCCTAGTGTTGTGCTAGTAAGTGCTGCTTTAATGTGCTTCTGCCTAGGGGCACAGCCTCTTGACACAGCAGCATCTCTCGAAGAGCTTGAGATGATAAGTTCCTCTTCTTTATCTCAAAGCTCTATTTGTCTTTGGGTTATAAAAGCACTTGAGGGAGTGTTCTTTAGCCACGGGGCTACCGTATCCAATCAAACCTAATAAAAGTAGGCTATATGTAGTATCTTTGTTTACAAACTACCGCCTGTATACTTTGTGGACCTATGTTTTTCTGAAAGCAGGAAGCATCTACCTGTGACGGAGTTTACCACAGGAATCCCGCTCCCCCTTTATTTATTTTTTTGCTAATGCACAAAAAAGTACCCCAATTGAATTGAGTCGATAATGCAGCTAGGTTCCAGAATGAGCGCTAAGGATTCAGAAAACCCCTCCTAATCTTCCTCTGTACCCATACATGGCATGTCTCTTCCTACATATATGATATGTCATATACTGGGAGTCGCACAGTGGTGAATATTAGCTTCCTCTTAGTATCTTCATCAAAGTATCCTTTGTCCTGACATAATTGAGCAGGCGAGCCACAGGCTCTACACCTCCTGAGATGACTAAATATAAAACATGTTCTTCACAGCTATTTTGCATGTGATGTGAAGATGGAAATAGGCTGGCTGTTTATAGAGAAGATAAGGTCACCATATAATTGGGAAGGGTTGTGGAGGCCACATTTTAGAAACGAGTCTTACAATTATGCTTTCTTCAAAGTTTTCATTATTTCAAGCCATTGTTTTGTAGGCCTATATTGTGGGTTCACTGTCCAAGACAGACTTGGCTGTGGTGGCGTCCAGAAGCTTCCTTTGTTCAGCCTTGGTCTTAAACTTACAGTAGGTTCAAAGTTAGGCCCATTTCATATTAAGTGGTGCTAAAACTATTGACTTACATGGTAGTTTTAGAGACCGATACCATGTACAGTGCCTTTAGAAAGAGTTCACAGCCCTAGACTTTTACCAAATCCTGTTGTTACAAAGTGGGATTAAAATGGATTTTAAAAAATGTCAACAATTTACACAAAATACTCTGTCAAAGTGGAAGACATTTCTAACATTGGTATAAACAACAACAACACAAAAACCACAAATGTATCTCGATTAGAGATACGTATTTAACCCCCTAAATCAAAACATGTTAGACTCACCTTTGGTGAGTCTTTCTGGGTAAGTCTCTAAGAGCTTTCCACAACTGGATTGTGCAACATTTGCCCATTATTCTTTTAGAAATTCTAAAAGCTATGTCAAATTGGTTGTTGATCATTGCCATAGATTATCAAAAGGATTTAAGTCAAAACTGCCACTCAGGAACATTCACTGTCTCCTTGGTAACCACCTCCAGTGTAAATTTGGCCTTGTGTTTTAGGTTATTGTCCTGGTGAAAGGTGAATTAATCTCCCAGTGTCTGGTGGAATGTAGACTGAACCAAGTTTTCCTCTAGGATTTTGCCTGTGCTTAGCTCCATTCGTTTTATTTATTTTTATGTTTGTGAATGATAACAAACATAACCCATAAAATGATGCAGCCACCACTATTCTTGAAAAGATGGAGAGTGGTACTCAGCAATGTTTTGTATTGTATTTGCCCCAAAAATAACACTTTGTATTCAGGACAAAAAGTTCATTGCTTTGACACCTTTTTTTGCAGTATTACTTAAGTGCCTTGTTGCAAAAAGGATACAGTGGGGCAAAAAAGTATTTAGTCAGCCACCAATTGTGCAAGTTCTCCCACTTAAAAAGATGAGAGAGGCCTGTAATTTTCATCATAGGGACACTTCAACTGTGACAGACAAAATTAGGAGAAAAAAAATCCAGAAAATCACATTTGTAGGATTTTTTATGAATTTATTTGCAAATTATGGTGGAAAATAAGTATTTGGTCAATAACAAAAGTTTCTCAATACTTTGTTATATACCCTTTGTTGGCAATGACAGAGGTCAAACGTTTTCTGTAAGTCTTCACAAGGTTTTCACACACTGTTGCTGGTATTTTGGCCCATTCCTCCATGCAGATCTCCTCTAGAGCAGTGCTGTTTTGGGGCTGTTGCTGGGCAACACTGACTTTCAACTCCCTCCAAAGATTTTCTATGGGGTTGAGATCTGGAGACTGGCTAGGCCACTCCAGGACCTTGAAATGATTCTTACGAAGCCACTCCTTTGTTGCCCGGGCAGTGTGTTTGGGATCATTGTCATGCTGAAAGACCCAGCCACGTTTCATCTTCAATGCCCTTGCTGATGGAAGGAGGTTTTCACTCAATCTCACGATACATGGCCCCATTCATTCTTGCCTTTAGACGGATCAGTCGTCCTGGTCCCTTTGCAGAAAAACAGCCCTAAAGCATGATGTTTCCACCCCCATGCTTCACAGTAGGTATGGTGTTCTTTGGATGCAACTCAGCATTCTTTGTCTTCCAAACACAACGAGTTGAGTTTTTAGCAAAAAGTTATATTTTGGTTTCATCTGACCATATGACATTCTCCCAATCTTCTTCTGGATCATCTAAATGCTCTCTAGCAAACTTCAGACGTGCCTGGACATGTACTGGCTTAAGCAGGGGGACACGTCTGGCACTGCAAGATTTGAGTCCCTGGCGGCGTAGTGTGTTACCGATGATAGGCTTTGTTACTTTGGTCCCAGCTCTCTGCAGGTCATTCACTAGGTCCCACCGTGTGGTTCTGGGATTTTTGCTCACCATTTTTGTGATCATTTTGACCCCACGGGGTGAGATCTTGCATGGAGCCCCAGATCGAGGGAGATTATCAGTGGTCTTGTATTTCTTCCATTTCCTAATAATTGCTCCCACGGTTGATTTCTTCAAACCAAGCTGCTTACCTATTGCAGATTCAGTCTTCCCAGCCTGGCACAGGTCTACAATTTTGTTTCTGGTGTCCTTTGACAGCTCTTTGGTCTTGGCCATAGTGGAGTTTGGAGTGTGACTGTTTGAGGTTGTGGACAGGTGTCTTCTATACTGATAACAAGTTCAAACAGGTGCCATTAATACAGGTAACGAGTGGAGGACAGAGGAGCCTCTTAAAGAAGAAGTTACAGGTCTGTGAGAGCCAGAAATCTTGCTTGTTTGTAGGTGACCAAATACTTATTTTCCACCATAATTTGCAAATAAATTCATTAAAAATCCTACAAATGTGATTTTCTGGATTTTCTTTCCTCATTTTGTCGGTCATAGTTTAAGTGTACCTATGATGAAAATTACAGGCCTCTCTCATCTTTTTAAGTGGGAGAACTTGCACAATTGGTGGCTGACTAAATACTTTTTTCCCCCACTATGTGTTTTGGAATATTTTTATTTTGTACAGGCTTCCCTTTTTTCACTCTGTCAATTAGGTTAGTATTGTGGAGTAATATGGTAGAAAACGTACAAGATGAAGTTATAATACTGTTTATGCATCGAATTACATTTCTTAGTACTCTCTCATCTGTGTCTGTGGGACTGAGTTGGGCCTCTGGGGCTTGATAGATTGCCAGCGATAGCTTGGTGATAGAACCTACAGCCTGCATTCCATAGAATGAGTTGGTGTTTTGTGTATTATTAGGTACAAGGACGACTGATGGGAGGAACCTCGTCTTAGGTGCCAAACCCTGATTTCTATACAATTGGAACAGTCTTCACAGCAAATGCTATCTGACTGGGGGTTACTCCTTTCTCACATACAAATCCTAACCTTTTGACCCATTCCAGGCATCTGTTTGTCATGAACATTCAGGAGGATGTACTTTGCTATAAAGAGCTGTAACCCAAATCTGATCACCGATGGGTGGTTGTTGACCAGCTTCATTATTGCAATTCTTAATCAATAATAAAGATTGATTGTTTGAAGAAATAACAAAGTCTCTCTAACTTGGTTAGAATTTCCACCACAATATTTGGCGACAAGGAAGGGATGAAATCATAATTTTGCTGATTGTTCCTGGGAAATCCAGGTTAACCGTGCATGGGAGTTGCATTAGATGCAGCCGGGGAAGCCATACTCCACTAGACGGAGCAGATCGGATCCCCGCCTGGCTGGGAGCGTTAGTGGAATGGATGTCATTTCGAACAGAGACCGATAAATAGGATGACACTGGCATTTCTTGGAAACAATGTTTGTTTTTTTTAGAAAAAAATGGAGTTAACATCCAAACCTGAGTGGACCGGATGGAAACTAGAACCTACGTGGACTAGTTAAGACTTTAAAGCAAAAACCCTGTGTGGGTTAAAGTCCTGTGTGGGCTATTTCACTTACTTGCTGTGCTGTTTCATTGTTCATTTCTTCAGTCGTTTCATTTTCAACCAGGATTTCTATGAATTCCACTATTGTGCCTAATCCTTATTGTGGCTAGCTTCACAACACACAACCCGGTCCGGTCGAGCCTCACTAGCCAGATGAAGCTATCTGACTGCTTATAACATTAGCTTTGGGCAACAGGGATAAGTTCAATTTCAATAGGTCGAACAACAAGTGGCAAATGGTGCATGCATCTTTTTATGTACTGTACATGTGCACCTCACTCAGGTTTCAACTCAGATTGCATGGCCTTAACTTATGTATGGAATACTATGTGATAAGTGCATGTTTAACGGTATATAAAGTATGATAATGTACTGGTGTGAAGAAATTTGGGCAGTGGTGTAAAGTACTTGAAAGTACTACTTAAGTAGTTTTTGTGGTATCTGTACATTACTATTTCATATTTTTGGCTACTTTTAATTCACTACATTAGTAAAGAAAATAATGTACTTTTTACTCGACACCCAAAAGTACTTGTTACATTTTGACAGGAAAATTGTCCAATTCACACACTTATCAAGAGAACATCCCTGGTCACCCCTACTGCCTCTGATCTGGCCGACTCCAAACACAAATGCTTCGTTTGTCAATTATGTCTGAGTGTTGGAGTGTACCCCTGGCTATCGTCAATAAAATAATTGTGCCGTCTGGTTTAATATAAGGGATTTGAAATGATTTATACTTTTACTCTATGACAATTTAGTACTTTTCCCACCACTGGATATGGCTGGGGGTTATAGCATTTATTTCAGATGACCCATCAATTTAGACAAGTGTGTCTGGGTGTCTAATATTTATACATTTTTTATCTGGACACTATGTTTACCTGGAATTGTTCCTTATTGTAGGCTACTACCACTTTTAGTCTTAATCTTTACTACACTACTCACTGTTTAGCACATGATCTCACCCCGTGTGAATCCTTAAAGAGATGGGTGGGGCTAAAGCTTAAGAGGGTGTGAACAATGCTGAATGGGTGTAGACAAAGGCTAGCTCTCCAGTAGGTACCAAAACATTCAAAGGCCATTTTCTCAAAAGTGAGTTTACAAGTTGATTAACTTTCAAAGCAGAATGACTTTCCCATTGTTCCTCAATTGCAGTGTATGATATACCATTTTGTAGCTCTGAGTCTTTACTTTTATCCAATGTAAAATAACATTTCAAATTTTGCTGCATAAGACTGATTTGAGCTGGTCAGTCACATATTATTCTTACAATCTTAGAGCTTGCTTATAACCTTTGATCAGTTTGTAAATATATTACTCTTAAACTGCAAATTACTGTTTGCTCATGTTGTCATCACAAACTTCACCCCTTTTATGGAAATGCAAAGGATGGCTTATCAATACACTATGCAAACTACAACCAATGATATCAGTTAACATTTACATTGTTCTTTTCACATTTAGGGATCGTGTTAAAAAAGAAATAACACTGAAAAACTGCGTTTTGTAAACGCAGATCTAAAATGTTCTTATTGTAATTTCTGCTCGGCTTAATTTTGTGCTCCGGTTACACTTCTCCACTTGGAAGATAAATATTTTCTATTGTCTTCATGAATCAGATTCCCGCATTCATAAACGGTTATTCGATCAGCAGACAGCACTCTGACTAATATACTTTCTCTGGTATAGTTTCTCTCCGGTAGCAAGTTAAAATGTAGGGGGGGAAAAAACGTACAAAATATTAGGAAATGTAGCAGGGTACATTCTTTCTATGACAACCATGACAAATCTGATGTCCACTCACTGGACAAAAACTGGTTGAATCAACATTGTTTCCACGTAAACTCAGCAAAAAAATAAACATGCTCACTGTCAACTGTGTTTATTTTCAGCAAACTTAACGTGTAAATATTTGTATGAACATAATAATATTCAACAACAGACGTAAACTGAACAAGTTCCACAGACATGTGACTAACAGAAATGGAATAATGTGTCCCTGAACAAAGGGGGAGGGGGGGGTCAAAATCAAAAGTAACAGTCAGTATCTGGTGTGGCCACCAGATACGTGGTCTGCCATTGCGAGGATGATCAGCTGTCCGTCCTGTCTGCCTGTAGCGCAGTCTTAGGCGTTTCACAGTACGGACATGGCAATTTATTTCCTTGGCCACAACTGCAGTTCTCATGCCTCCTTGCAGCATGCCTAAGGCACGTTCACGCAGCTGAGCAGGGACCATGGGCATCTTTCTTTTGGTGTTTTTCAGAGTCATTAGAAAGCCCTCTTCAATGTCCTAAGTTTTCATAACTGTGCCCTTAATTGCCTACTGTCTGTAAGCTGTTAGTGTCTTAACAACCGTTCCACAGGTGCATGTTCATTAACTGTTTATGGTTCATTGAACAAGCATGGGAAACAGTGTTTAAAACCATTACAATGAAGATCTGTGAAGTTATTTGGAGTTATGAATTATTATGAAGTTTATCTTGCATTTTAACTTCCTCCCGGAGAAAAACTACACGGAAGAAAGTACATCAGAGCAGTGGTGGACTGATTGGATTTGCAAAAAGTCAATGTAACATGCGGACCAGACCGTGCATGTTGATTTTGTCCACCCACACCAGACGCGATCAGAACACGCAGGTTTAAATATCAAAACAAACTCTGAACCAACTATATTAACTTGGGAACAGGTCGAAAAGCATTTAAAAAATGTATGGCAATTTAGCTTGCTGTTGCTAGCTAATCTGTCCTAGGATATAAACATTGGGTTGTTATTTTACCAGAAATGTACAAGGTCCTCTACTCCAAAAATTAATCCACAGATAAAAGGGTAAAAGTTAGTTTCTAGTAATGTAATCTCTCCTCCTTCAGGCTTCTTCTTCTTTGGACTTTACATTGCGGTTGGCAACCAACTTTAAGGTGCATTACCACTACCAACTGGACTGGAGTGTGGACCTCACCTTTCAATCACCCACGTGGGTATATGCTGCTTAAAACCAATGAGGAGATGGCACGTGGGTATATGATTTTTTTTTTAACAATGAGGAAATGGGAGAGACGGGACTGGCAGCGCATCAAGCATCACACATAGAACCAAGTTCTATTTTAGTGCCAGGTTACGCACTCTCATTGACGCACACCATCAGTGTGGGTGAAATGATTGAATAACATGTATGTGTACATTTATTTTGCAACACTCGCGCATGCGACGCTAGAGGTGTGGTCAACATGTAAGGGCATTTAGCCTTTATTTACCAACTTTTAACCAAAATCCAATGACATGTTGCATTTCTTTCTTGATTTCACATTGGATAATGTTAGTTGACAACTCAATGAAATAAATCAAAACTAGACGTTGAACTGAAAAAAATACCATACTTTTTCATTGTAAGCTAATTTACTTATGTGTGGTTGATAGCCAAATAGTGTTGCACTTTTGTAGTCATCTGATGAAAACCATGCTATTTTCTACCAAATGTGTTGCATTAATTTATTTTGTGTGAAGAAAAACTATAGTTGCACGCCCCTGATAACTCTATTGACGCAAACAAACACAAACATTGACTTTCAATATAAAATGCAGGTGAAATGGTTAAAATCCTGATTTTTTTTGATGGTCAGAATTTTGAAAATGCAGATTATTAAAAGCTAATGCACCCCTGCCATTTTCTCCACGGAAACGCAAAAAGTAGTAATCATATAGTTGTATATGGGGGTCTCCTATCCTAAACTCACCCTTTACCCAGGCATCAAGATAATTGGTCTGATAAACAATGTTTATGCACCCATAGAACTGAAAACTATGAGGGGGAAAAGACTTCACGCATCAAGGCATGTTTTACCTGGTGACCTACAGTCTTTCAGCATTCATTACTTTAATTTCTAAACAATGTGATCAGCCTAAACATTGGGTGAATAACGACAATAACTACAAATGTACGAGTATTGGTTATTTTGGCCTAAAGTGCAGATAACTAGTCTACAATACTTTCCCCCACTAATATAAAAACATTGAAAGGGATGTGGTCTTGAAGGTAATATGACCAGGTGCTTTTTTCTGTCTATATTTCAGGAAAATCAAAACACAATTTCTCATAATTCTAAAGGGCATTTAGACAGCCATAGCCCTTTGAATATGGAGGAGACATGGGGAAAGTAAACAGAAAGCGAGGATTGACGTACCAGAGGCATTTACAACAACCACACCAGCACATGCAGCAGTTGTTGGGCCTTGGATGGCCAGGCGCCTGGGGAGGTCCTTCAATGTGTGGCTGCTGCCGTTTTCTCATATCAACTCCGCTTAAACTTCGGGGCTGTGGACGAAATCCAAACACATTGGTTAAGGACTATGCCATCTTCCTCATAGATGTATGAATATCACAACATTGAGGGAACACGAACCAGGTGAATTTCATACAGAAATCAATACAGATGAGAAAATGTATTTTTTCACTGGTTGTTTTCTAAATTTGCCCTTATTATCTTTGCCACTCATTCATACGGTCAACTTTTTATAATTTCAACAAAATAAAATGTAAAAACAAGGTATTGTGTGCGTGGCAATCACAGTCAAACCATGTCAACAACCAAGGACCACTTTGGAAACAAGACATTTAATTAATACTTTCAAGTGATATCCTCTGGGTCCACATTGTACATTTTGTTGTATATGTCTGTTACCCAAAATAAATTAAATTCAACAATATTGATATTCAAACTCAGAGGCCAATGTAGAACATTTTCAGCTGCACAAGCCCAAAGTGAAAGAGAGAAAGATAGAGGACGAGGATGGAGAGAGAAAAATAGATAGAATGATAGAAAGAGGTGGTGAAAGAACGAGACAGAGGATTCCCTCCTGGAGCTGGCCTTGCTTGGCACCGTGACAAATCTGCTCTGCTGTGTGAGCAAGAAATTGGTACACACACAAACCGTACACACAGACTGTACACACAGACCGTACACACACACACAGTAAACACTGTCTTTACACATGAGCAGAAGATGCTCAGTCTGTGCTACATTATGGGTCTGCTGTGAGTGCCTAAGTAGATACCAAAATAAAAAACATACATTACAAACAGCATAACAATTTACCCCTCAAAAAACAGATATGTACAGTTGAAGTCGGAAGTTTACATAGACCTTAGCCAAATACATTTAAACTAAATTTTTCACCATTCCTGACATATAATCCTTGTAAAAATTCCCTGTCTTAGGATCACCACTTTATTATAAGAATGTGAAAATGTCAGAATAATAGCAGAGAGAAGGATTTATTTCAGCTTTTATTTCTTTCATCACATTCCCAATGAGTCAGAAGTTTACATACACTCAATTAGTATTTGGTAGCACTGCCTTTAAATTGTTTAACTTGGGTCAAATGTTTTGGGTAGCCTTCCACAAGCTTCCCACAATAAGTTGGGTGAATTTTGGCCAATTCCTCCTGACAGAGCTGGTGTAACTGAGTCTGGTTTGTAGGCCTCCTTGCTCGCACACACTTTTTAATTTCTGACCACAAATGTTCTATAGGACTGAGGTTAGGGCTTTGTGATGGCCACTACAATACCTTGACTTTGTTGTCCTTAAGCCATTTTGTCACAACTTTGGAAGTATGCTTGGGATCATTGTCCATTTGGAAGACCCATTTGTGACCAAGCTTTAACTTCCTGACTGATGTCTTGAGATGTTGCTTCAATATATCCACATCATTGTCCTACGTCATGATACCATCTATTTTGTGAAGTGCACCAGTCCCTCCTGCAGCAAAGCACCCCCACAACATGATGCTGCCACCCCCACGACATGATGCTGCCAACCCCGTGCTTCACGGTTGGGATGGTGTCCTTCGGCTTGCAAACCTCCCCCTTTTTCCTCCAAACATAACAATGGTCATAATGGCCAAACAATTCTACTTTTGTTTAATCAGACCAGAGGACATTTCTCCAAAAAGCACGATCTTTGTCCCCATGTGCAGTTGCAAACCATAGTCTGGCTTTTTTTATGGCGGTTTAGGAGCAGTGACTTCTTCCTTGCTGAGCGGCCTTTCAGGTTATGTCGATATAGGACTCGTTTAACTGTGGTTATAGATACTTTTATAACCGTTTCCTCCAGCATCTTCAGAAGGCCCTTTGCTGCTATTCTGGGATTGATTTACACTTTTCGCACCAAAGTACGTTCATCTCTAGGAGACAGAACGTGTCTCCTTCCTGAGCAGTATGACGGCTGCGTGGTCCCATGGTGTTTATAATTGCGTACTATTGTTTGCACAGATGAACGTGGTACCTTCAGGCATTTGGAAATAGCTCCCAAGGATGAACCAGACTTGTGGAGGTCTACAATTCTTTTTCTGAGGTCATTGCTGATTTCTTTTGATTTTCCCATGTCAAGCAAAGAGGCACTGAGTTTGACGGTAAGGCTTGAAATACATCAACAGGTACACCTCCGATAGAAGCTTCTGATTGACTCAAATGATGTCAATTAGCCTAAAGCCATGACATAAGTTTCTGGAATTTTCCAAGCTGTTTAAAGGCACAGTCAACTTAGCGTACATAAACTTCTGACCCACTGGAATTGTGATACAGTGAATTATAAGTGAAATAATCTGTCTGTAAACAATTGTTGGAAAAATTACTTGTCATGCACAAAGTAGATGTCCTAACTGACTTGCCAAAACTATACTTTGTCAACAAGAAATTTGTGTAGTGGTTGAAAAAAAAGTTAATGACTCCAACCTATGTAAACTTCCTACTTCAACTGTATATCATTGTAACTACATCCAGGTGCAAAGGCATGTGACCGAGCAAAGAAAAATATATTTCTCCTATGTGCAAAGAAACTCAAAAAGGGGTGAGGATATTAATTAACAGTCATTTTGATCAGAATGTGCAAATTGTCCAAACAAGGTAGATTTTAAATATGTTATTGGACCATAAACAGATTTGGCTCATTAACCTATACGGTTCAAATAATGATGATCCACGCTTCTTTGAAAATATATATAATAATTGATCAACCCTACAAGCAATACAAGACTATTATTATGGTGGGAGATTATAATACAGTTTTAAATACCTCTATGGACCGTAAAGGATATCACCTTCATCCACTTAAGGAAATCCCGAATGTCATGGATATATTGGAACAAGTGGACATATGAAGGCTTAAATATCCCGACCTAGTAAGATATACATGGTGGAGGCTCAATCAAGCTAGTCGACTTGACTACTTTCTTATGTCATTCTCTCTGGCACCAAAAGTTTAAAAAGTGTTGATAGGGGACAGAATGTGGTCGGACAATCAGATAATTGGCATATACATTACTCTTACAGCATTTCCACGTGGGGGCGAGGATATTGGAAATTTAATCAAAGCCTTTTGGACGATAACTTGTTTTTAACTTGGACAGAATAATTTATAACTGACTTTTTCCGACATAACATAGGTACAGCAGATCCCCTTACTGTACGGGACACTTTTAAATGTGCCTTTAGAGGTCATGCAATTCAGGACTCATCTCTAAACAAAAGCAATTTAGGTCAAGAGAGTCCATTTTAACAAAGGAAACTGTACAGATGCTGGGATGCTGGCCTTCTAGGCAGAGTTCTTCTGTCCAGTGTCTGTGTTCTTTTGCCCATCTTAATCTTTTATTTTTATTGGCCAGTCTGAGATAAGGCTTTTTCTTTGCAACTCTGCCTAGAAGGCCAGCATCCTGGAGTCACCTCTTCACTGTTGACGTCGAGACTGGTGTTTTGCGGGTACTATTTAATGAAGCTGCCAGTTGAGGACTTGTGAGGCGTCTGTTTCTCAAACTAGACACTCTAATGTACTTGTCATCTTGCTCAGTTGTACACCGAGGGCCTCCCACTCCTCTTTCTATTCTGTGAAGGGAGTAGTACCCAGCATTAAACCAGATCTTCACATTCTTGGCTATTTCTCAGAACAAGAATAGACTGATGAGTTTCAGAAGAACATTTCTTGTTTCTGGCCATTTTGAGCCTGTAATCAAACCCACAAATGCTGATGCTTCAGATACTCAACTAGTCCAAAGTAGGCCAGTTTTATTGATCTTTAATCAGAACAACAGTTTTCAGCTGTGCTGACATATTTGCAAAAGGGTTTTCTAATGATCAATTAGCCTTTTAAAACAAACTTGGATTAGCTAACACAATGTGCCATTGGAACAAAGGAGTGATGGTTGCTGATAAATGGGCCTCTGTAGATATTCCATTAAAAATAAAATCAGCCGTTTACAGATAGTCATTTACAACATTAACAAAGTCTACACTGTATTTCTGACCAATTTGATGTTATTTTAATGGACAAAAAAATATGCTTTTCTTTCAAAAGCTAGGAAATTTCTAAGTGACCTAAAACTTTTGAACAGTAGTGTATATATAATACACGTATGCATATGTATGTACAGTAGCAGTCAAAAGTTTGGACACTCATTAAACGGTTTTTCTTTATTTTTTACATTGTAGAATAATAGAGAAGACATCAAAACTATGAAATAACACATATGGAATCATAGGGGCGGCAGGTAGCTTAGTAGCATTTGACTAGTAACCGAAAGGTTGCAAGATCAAATCCCCGAGCTGACAAGGTAAAAATCTGTCGTTCTGCCCCTGAACAAGGCAGTTAACCCACTGTTACTAGGCCATCATTAAAAATAAGAATTTGTTCTTAACTGACTTGCCTAGTTAAATAAAAGGTAAAATAAATACAAAAATAAAAATGTAGTAACCAAAAAAAAGTGTTAAACAAAGCTAAATGTATTTTATATTTGAGATTCTTTAAAGTAGCCATCCGTTGCCTTGATGTTGCCTTGATGACAGCTTTGCATTCTCTCAACCAGCTTCATGAGGTAGTCACCTGGAATGCATTTCAATTAACAGGTGTGCCTTGTTAAAAATGTATTTGTGAAATGTATTTCCTTCTTAACGAGTTTGAGCCAATCAGTTGTGTAGTGACAAGGTAGGGGTGGTATATAGAAGATAGCCCTATTTGGTATAATACCAAGTCCATACTTTGACAAGAAAATATCAAATAAGCAAAAGAAAACAGCAATCCATCATTACTTTAAAGCATGAAGGTCAGTCAATGCGGAAAATGTCAAGAACTTTTAAAGTTTCTTCAAGTGCAGTCGCAAAAACCATTAAGTGCTATGATGAAACTGGCTCTCATGAGAACCGACACAGGAAAGGAAGACCCAGAGTTACCTTTGCTGCAGAGGATAAGTTCATTAGAGTTACCAGACTCATAAATTGCAGCCCAAATAAATGCTTCACTGAGTTCAAGTAACAGACATCTCAACATCAACTGTTCAGAGGAGACTGTGTCAATCAGGCCTTCATGCTTGAACTGCTGCAAAGAAACCACTACTAAAGGACACCAATAACAAGAAGAGACTACCTTGGGCCAAGAAACACAAGCAATGGACATTAAACCGGTGGAAATCTGACCTTTGGTCTGATGAGTTCAAATTTGAGATTTTGGGTTCCAACCGCCGTGTCTTTGTGAGACGCAGAGTAGGTGAACGGACGATCTCCGCATGTGTGGTTCCCACCGTGAAGCATGGAGGAGGGGCTGTGATGGTGCTTTGCTGGTGACACTGTCAGTGATTTATTTAGAATTTAAGGCACACTTAACCAGCATGGCAACCACAGCATTCTGCAGAGATACGCCATACCACCAGGTTTGCGCTTAGTGTGACTATCATTTGTTTTTCAAAAGGACAATGACCCAAAACACACCTCCAGGCTGTGTAAGGGCTATTTGATCAAGAAGGAGAGTGATGAAGTGCTGCATCAGATGACCTGGCCTCCTCAATCACCTGACCTCAACCCAATTGAGATGGTTTGGGATGAGTTGGACTTGAGAGTGAGGAAAAGCAATCCAGGTGAAGCTGGTTGAGAGAATGCCAAGAGTGTGCAAAGCTGTCATCAAGGCAAAGGGTGGCTACTTTGATTTGTTTAACATTTGGTTGGTTACTACATGATTGCGTTATTTCATCGTTTATGTGTTCACCATTATTCTACAATGTAGAAAATAGTAAAGATAAAGAAAAACCCTTGAATGAGTAGGTGTCCAAACTTTTGACTGATACAGTATATATTTTTTATTTTACCCCAAAATTATATGGGGGATTGGAAATGAGGACAATTACATTGATGGGAGCTACAATCTATCTACCCCCCAAAAAACAAAAAAATTGCGTACTGGGAACATCCCTAGGAAATAAGAGGCGCAATTTTTAAAATATGTACTAACATTGGATTCTTTCTGGTAATTATTTCAGAGAATGGTTACTATCACCACGATTATTAACATCCTGGTAATGAATGGTACAATAATGCTTGTTTCAATCAATCCCAAAGAACAGATCATTATTAATATAATTATAATAATTATGACAGGTTAATAAATACCATTCTGCACAATCCTGGTGTGGAACACGGCCCGCAAGTACTGTAGATGGTACATGTTGGCTAACCTTAAAAAAGAAATGTCTTCTCTGCTCTCATTTGATCTCTCCTGTGATTCGACTTCATTTCACTACTTTTAAACTTTGCTCTTGAATCCCAAAACTATTAAATAAAGGATCGTCTTACCTGCAAAGTCATCATTCAACTTTTGCTCCGTATTTATGGACACTAACAATGAACAGTGAGAATGTCTCTCTCTGTGGCCTTCACTTTGACATCCATGATAAGGATCATATATGGACCAATAAACCAAACATGCAAATCCTGAGTTGGCCACTTGAGCAGCCATCGGTTATTCACCTTCCACCGGTGGAAAACATGCACATTGATGCAAAATACAGTGACAAACACCTTTGTTCTAGCTGGGGACACATCCAAGCCACTGAAAAGAAATGCAAATAAAGGTTCCCTCCATGTGGAAAGACAAATATAGGCTTAGCCAAAGAACCTAATTTTCATTCTGCATCTCCATCATTTTGGCTAGGATTAATTTCTTATTTTAATTTTATTGTCGAACTGCAGTGAGGAGAAATGTTATTCTATTAGCCATTTGGGAAATGTACTGTCCTTTGATCTTGCTGTGAAACACATAATTTTGTTCAATGGCAAATATGACTCTCTTTAAATGTAAGGCTAATTTATTCAATTACTAACAGCTCATGGTCCTAGCCGTTCTAAAGCAGCAGCCAGTGATGCAGAGCAAGGGTTACGGCCCACTGCACAAGAGGATCCTCCTCCGCTGCCACTCTCCAGTCTCCACCCAGAGAGATGTCATGCACTACCAAGACTGGTAGTACCAAGACTGGTAATACCAAGACTGGTAGTGCATGACAAAAAAATTAGATCTACTACATTTATGTTGTGACTGTCAGAATAAATTAGTCTATGTCTGTCTGATGCATACAGCTGAAGAGAATTCAGAGAATTCAAATACTGGAAAACTTAAATCAAATCAAAGTTTATTTGTCACGTGCACCGAATACATCAGGTGTAGACCTTACAGTGAAATGCTTACTTACAGGCTCTAACCAATAGTGCAAAAAAGGTATTAAACGCCTCGTCTGAAATTGCCACCTGTCCCTATAAATAGCCTGGCAACGGTACACATTTCAGCAAATTAACGCAGGTTTCAAATAAACTCATGGTCTAAATTAATTGTTTACGAGGTTCACATGTATTACTGTAGAAAAGGCCCATGGAGTTGGTGGAATAATGGTGGAAATGGTGGGGAGTAGACCCCTAGAAACCTACCGATCGACCTCTAGTCAAAGTGGTGAATAATTATTCTGTCAAGGAAAAGTTGCTTATATATTTTTTTAGAGACAGACTAAGACAAAAGAAACGTGACACCGTGTGTAAATGATAACACATGAGTGCAGGAAATGAGGAAATGTATTAAAATGCTGGAAGTGAATGCTGGAATTAAACAATGAAATACGCAAATTAGAAACAATGAACTATGCAAATTAGCAAACGCTGTGTGCATTAAGGAAAGAGACACCTGGCTCAAATACAGTGCCTTCAGAAAGTATTCACAGCCCTAGACGTTTTCCACATTTTGTTGTGTTACAGCCTGAATTTAAAATGGATTAAATGTAGATTTCTTTGTCACTGGCCTACACCCAACACCCCATAATGTCAAAGTAGAATTATGTTTTTCGAAATTCTTACAAATTAATTGTTTTAAATGAAATGCTGAAATGTCTTGAGTCAAGTAAGTATTCAACTCCTTTGTTATGGCAAGTTTAAATAAGTCCAGGAATAAATGTGTGCTTAACAAGTCGCATAATAAATTGCATGGACTCACTCTGTGTGCAATAAGTGTTTAACATGATTTTTGAATGACTACCAGTTAATGTTCTGTAGCTGCCGAGTTACAGATTTGTCTGAACTCTACTTGAAAATTAATGGCAAGATCTGAAAATGGTTGTCAAGCAATGATTTGACAGAGCTTGATGAATTTTTAAAAGGATAATGGGCAAATGTTGCACAATCCAGGTATGGAAACCTCTTTCAGACTTACCCAGAAAGACTCACAGCTGTAATCGCTGCTTCTACAAAGTATTGACTCAGGGGTGTGAATACTTATGTAAATTACATATTTCTGTATTTCAATACAGTTGTTACAATTTCTAAAAACATGTTTTCACTTTGTCATTATGGAGTATTGTGTATAGATGGGTAAGAAAACAATTATATTTAATCCATTTTGAATTCAGGCTGTAACACAACGAAATGTGGAATAAGTCAAGGGGTATCAATAGTTTCTGAATGCACTGTAGAAGGCCGTCTCTAATAAGCAAGCGCCTGTTGTGTTCAGTGATCTAAGCAAATAAAACGCCTGGGCTATTAATTTAAGTTTTACGGTCGTAAGATACTGAATTTCTTTCAATGATGTACGGATAAAACTTAACAGTCACATACACTACTATAAGGTATTGGACATCTGTCCTAAGTAACCTACCATAAAAATTAGTCAGTTGCTTCCACAGACAGACCAGGCAGGTGAATCATGGCGTTGAGGTAAGTGGTTGGTTGAACTTGGGTGGGTTCAGAAGTAAAGCACTAGGGTGTGTCTACAGGGTAGTATTGTCGTTCTCACCATCCCTGACGGAGGGCCAGGAAGTGAGGGATAAGGAGGACAGCGGTTTCTGCCTGGGTCTCAGCAGAGTTCAGGGACTCAGTGGGTGGATCATTTGCAGTGTTGATCACAAGGGGAGCAACAATATACCATCTGAAAAACACAAAAGAGAAATACAGTGCATTGTAATATTGTACAGACGGACAGTGGGTTTATATTAACCTTTGATCTTGTGCCACTAAAGCAGGGGTGTAGTTTGACGCCCCTAAATTAGGCTTACTTTTCACCTCCTTTTTGGTGATTTGGAGCAGCCTATTATATAAAACAAAATAGTAAAGTCCACCAAAAATCAAAGTCTGTCTCTTACCACTGTGCATAATGTAGGATATATCCCAACAGTGTTCAAAAGTGACTTATGGACAGTATATCACATGTGAGTTTGTGTTCTACAGTTTTAGGCCTTTAGGCTAGCTATAGCATGGGCCTACAGTATGTACGACTGCAAAACTACTGCAAGCACATGACTGCAGAGGTCTAGATTGTCATCTCCTTGACAACTACAAACAGAGACACTTCCTCATCTGGTTTCTAACATGGCCTGGGGAGGGCCACTGTACAGTACCCTGCCTAGCCGAGATCTGTGTCAGAGGCTCAGGAGGTTCACAATAAAGACATCATTACATATACCCACAAGTCAAAATTAGCTTGGTCAGGAAACAGTGCCTAGTAGCCTAGGGAAGTTTAGTGGTCTGGGCCGCTGCCTCGAGATTACATAGCCTATACCACAGCAGCATGGGTTTAAAATCAAATCAAATCTTATTTGTCACATATACATGGTTAGCAGATGTTAATGCGAGTGTAGCGAAATGCTTGTGCTTCTAGTTCCGACAGTGCAGTAATATCTAACAAGTAATCTAACAATTCCCCAACAACTACTTAATACACACAAATCAAAATGGGTGAATGAGAGTATGTACATGTAAGTGTATGGATGAGTGATGACCGAGCGGCATAGGCAAGGTGCAGAGATGGTATAAAATACAGTATATACACGTGATATGAGTAATGTAAGACATGTAAACATGATTAAAGTGGCATTATTTAGAGTGCATTGTATGAAGTGACTAGTGATCCATTTATTAAAGTGGCCACTGATTGGGTCTCAAAGTAGGCAGCAGCCTCTCTGAGTTAGTGATTGCTGTTTAGCAGTCTGATGGCCTTGAGAGAGAAGCTGTTTTTCAGTCTCTCGGTCCCAGCTTTGATGCCCCTGTACTGACCTCGCCTTCTGGATGATAGCGGTGTGAACAGGCTGTGGCTCAGGTGGTTGATGTCCTTGATTATCTTTTTGTCATTCCTGTGACATCGGGTGCTGTAGGTGTCATGGAGGGCAGGTAGTTTGCCCCTGGTGATGCGTTGTGCAGACCGCACCACCCTCTGGAGAAACTTGCGGTTGAGGGCGATGCAGTTGCCGCACTAGGCTGTGATACAACCCAACAGGATGCTCTCGATTGTGCATCTGTAAAAGTTTGTCAGGTATTTAGGTGACAAGCCAAATTTCTTCAGCCTCCTGCAGTTGAAGAGGCGTCTTCACACACTGTCTGTGTGAGTGGACCGATTCAGTTTGTCTGTGATGTGTACCCCGAGGAACTTAACTTTAGCAACCCTCTCCTCTAGCCTTCCTCTCTACTTCTTTAATATTCAATAAACAAAAAATAGACCTACGTGAAGTGTGGGACTGCCCCACTTCTTTTAAAAAAGGAAGATAAAACCCTAAATGGTAGCCGAAGTAAAGGCTCTGCTAAAAATTACAATACAGAAACAAGCTGCTACACATCCGCAGTCCTAACAGAGGATTCACATCCCCAGGACCTCTCCGCAGTCCCAACAGAGGATTCCCATCCCCAGGACCTCTCCGCAGTCCCAACAGAGGATTCCCATCCCCAGGACCTCTCCGCAGTCCTAACAGAGGATTCACATCCCCAGGACCTCTCCGCAGTCCCAACAGAGGATTTCCATCCCCAGGACCTCTCCGCAGTCCTAACAGAGGATTCACATCCCCACGAACTCTCCACAGTCCTAACAGAGGATCACATCATTGCTTTCTATACAGCGAGTTGGTGGTGGTCTATGGCTAGCGACAGTTTCCATCTTCCAATTTGCTATTGCGAAGTTTGCGCATTCAAACCAGTCGCCAATGATCAAATCGCTGAATGTCTCCTCACGTCTCCTTCTTCCATTATAATTGAATGATTTACGGTAGCTTAGTCAGTCAGTGTTAAACAACGAGGATCTTCCATAAGTGAGATGTAACAGCAACTTTTTAAAGTTGTGGTGGCTAGCCTAATTGAGTGGGTCCGCTTAGTTAGCCAGTTCAACCATTTAGCTTAGCCAATGGTGAAGGTGTGCTCATTGCTTAAAGAGGGGTGACCCCTCACACCCTTAAGAACTCAATTTAGAAATATGGACAGACATTTTTTTCACATCTGGTATGATTTACTAATGTCAATATGCTAATATGCTAATAATTCAAAGTGACTTACAGTAAGTCTTTAGTTAGGCTACTATGAACATTGATTAAAATCTGGAAAATGGAGAGCACATCCCAGAGAATGGCCCTGACTAACTACCAAATTAAAATATAGCCTATTAGGCCTAGCCTACAGGCTTAACGTTCAAATGGCTATTCCTGTACACATCCACCTAAAGGGATAGTTTGGGATTTTGACAATGAGGCCCTTTATCTACTTCCCCAGAGTTAGATGAACTTGTGGATTTTTATGTCTCTGTGTGCAGCAACTTCCAGTCACTGCGCTAACGCTAGTTAGCATTGGCTCGTGAAACTACTTTTTAACTTCCTTCATACTGGAAGCAGATGCATAAAAATGGTATTCACGATTTCACCTGACTCATTGCCAAAATCCCAAACTATCCCTTTAAGCCAAGAATTGATGAACACTTCACCTTGAAACTGAGGCTCACCTAAATGTACCCTAAGTGGCCACACAACCAAAGCACATGCAACATGAAGTATGACTGACTGTAGGGCGTTTTTAGGGGTGACATAAGTAACATGAATTGATTAGCTGGTATTCAACTGGCTGGTGCTACACTACCTCCTCAGGTACTCCTCAAGGGGTGTGGTCAACAAGTGATTGAATTAATATAGAATGACCCACAAGTACATTTAATGCTTCAATTAAAGCATAGCCACATAGGCTACATACAGAACAGTTTTAAAGTTCCACCAATTAGGCCCTCAGTTATTAGCCCGGAGGGACACAGACTTTTGCATTTTTTTAACACCTGTAATTGCATTTCCTGCAATCTAGAGCAAAGAAATGCCATCAACAGATATTAGCTAAATATCACCTGTGTCATATTTGAGAGCAGTTACAAAATACCAATTTGAGAAACCCATGGACGGCCTCTAGCTCTTGGCTAACATGGTGTCACCAATTTTCTTTCAAATAGACTGTATTCACAGGGGCCCAAGTGCGGGAATACGTTTCGGGGAGGACGTAGGAGTTTCATTTTCTGTATAACCTCAGAGTTAATGGTCACGCAACACAACCCTAACGCTTTGTTCAGACAGACTCTGGAAATATGGCAAAGAAGCACAATGCTTACCTCTGCCCCATCCCGATTCAGCAATGTATTCTGAGTAGATCAAGAGCTGAGGTTTTGGGGTGCTCTGCAATTCTTTATTGAAAACAAACGACTAGCAAAATCTAAAAGTTAAAATCACAGTTTGAATTAGAGCTAACATTACCGTATGAGTGATAGGCTGGCAGTTAGGCCTACTAGTCCAGGCAATGTGTGAAAAACTTTTTTTATAAAAGCATGAAACTTGGAATACTTGCAAAGTTTGGGGCTCGGAATATTTTCAGTTATGGAGCCATCGCAAAAACTTCTGCTGGCCATTTTTCTATTCCACTATAAATGGACAATGAATTTTCCTTACCATCTGCTGAAATGAACATGATATCAACGGAAAAGGTGATGTCTACATCTAGGCTATGTTTTGATGGTCAATGATTACAATGGTATCATACAACATCATAAATCTATAGATCTTTCATCATCACAGATCTCTAGACTTTGCCAACAACCTCGCATTGTCCATTTTCCAAACTTGTACGATCTGGAGCACTGAGCAGAACAGCCTCAAAACAAATAACATCAACAGCAATGTCAAATCAAACAATCCTATGTAAGGGGCATGTTTTAAAAAAAACTTTATGGATGTTACATTGCCTGTCCCAATAAGAATGGCTTATTAAGGGGATTCGCCATATCAACTTCTCCTGTAAGAGCTCTTCTTTATCTACACCCATTCAGCATCACTCACACACTCTTAAGCCTTAGCCCCACCCATCTCTTCACATGTGAAGCCATGTGCAATACAGAGTGAGTACAGGAGTGTACTAAACAACAGATTTCAAGACTAAAGGCTGGTTTATACTATGTCTATCGACATGTCTGTAGACAGCTGTTGCAGTGACATCATGAACATTCTATTGTTGTCCGACATCAAACTTGTCATTGTCGTTATGAAAAAGTATAAACACAAAAACGATAGGTATAAAATACTTGTTTACGTTCAAATGCCTCTTCTGTAAAGTAGTGATGCGCGACAAATGCCTATTTTCCTGAAATTAGTCACATTTACTCAAAAGTCTACAAAGTGAGACTGTCCTCGTGTTTCTTGGCTATTGACATTGTTTTGTTCACAAGGTCTGTTGTTCATTTGAGTTTGCTGCTTCAAATGATAGTGAAGAGATGCTGTCTACTACTACTCAGATCCAAAATCTCACACACAGACACGCATGACAGGAACTGAGTAGCCTCTTTACCACGGTAACTTCACATCCTTAAAGCGGTAGCTGTTTTTGGGCACTTCATCTCAGTGCTAGAGGCGCCACTACAGACCGTGGTTCGATACCAGGCTGTATCACAACCGCCCATGATTGGGAGTCCCATAGGGCGGCACACAATTGGCCCAGTGTCATCCAGGTTAAGGTTTGACCGGGTTTTAAATTTTATATTTAACCTTTTATTTATAGGCAAGCCAGATAAAAACAAATTCTTATTTACAATGGACGGCCTACCAAAAGGAAAAAGGCCTCCTGCGGGGACGGGGTAGGCCGTAATTTTAAATAAGAACTTGTTCTTAACTGACTTGCCTAGTTAAATAAAGGTTCAATTAAAAATTAAAAAATATTATTCTGTGGGGTTTATTGGAGGTTGGCACCCAACATTATGGCGCATTACTGCCACCCATTGTACTGGAGTGTTAGCTTAAAAATTTACCAATAGAATTAGAAAGGGTTCCTGCAGATGCAGGAATGCCCACATGCAGGAATTGTGGGCCGCAATAACACCCTTCTCCAATTTCTTGAGTCTCGACATATAACCCATTGGGTGAGCCCTCTTGAGTGTGTGACATCACAAAGATGCTTTACAGAGCCGTGTGTTTAGCTAGCTCGTGCTTCAGCTTGATCACCAGATTAATTGGGAAATAAATGAAAGCCTCACCAGCTAGCTACCAATCTATTTTAGTTTCATTGTCTGAAAAACAAGCCCACTAATTATTTTTACCTTACCACAAATGGTCTGGTACGTGTCGCTTGATATGAGCAAATTTACCTATTCTTTGATACATTTGGGTTATGCGTACACGATTAGTTAGTGGCTATTGCCTGGATCAAATCCCCAAACAGACTAGGTGAAAAAAAATTCTTTGCCCATGAGCAAGGAACTTAACCCCTATTGCTCTTGGAAGTCTAGTAAATTACAAAAAATGTAAATGTAAAAATCTAGCTAGCTACATTTCAGTAATTAGCTATCCTCCTAAATGCGGTGGTCTTTGGATAAACTAAGTTGGAAGAGTTGAAAATATTTACCTGAAAACAATCTAGTCGACAGTTATTGTTGCCCGTGGTGTAATCATGTCTAACCAGTTGGCTAATGTAGCCTGTGTGCCCATGAGCTCCCAAGGCAAGATATGTGTCTTTTGGCATCTATGATTACCTAGCTATTTGGCTACTGCATGGCCGGTGTAAGCCAGCTAGCCAGCTACATTTCAGTCTGTAGCTATTCTTCTAAATGTGGTGGTTACTGGATAAACTAGCTATGAGTTGAACATATTTGGCTGAAAACTAGTAGTCAGTTGTTGTTGCCCATGGTGGAATCATATCTAACCCACTGGCTCCTGAAGTCTGTTTATGGCCCCATGAGCTCCCGAGTCTAGCTAACATTAGCTAGCTAGCGTTGCGAATTTGCATTCCGCCTGCTGAGCTGTTTTATAAGAAAATGGCTGAAAATGACTGCAGCTAGCTAGCAAGCCAGCCCTCCTCTGCAACAATGTCATTAGGGCGCGGGAATGTCAAATTCGTATTTTTGTTTTATGTTAACTGTCATTGAAGTTCAGATCCGAGGCAAGAGAAATTGTCCGCCATGTTTTGTATTTTGGTAAAGGCTCAGAGCAGGGCCTAAAATGCACTTTTTGGTCCATCAGCCACTGTGGTAGGTAGATGAAAAAAATCTTCCAGCCACTCAGATTTTTTATTTTTTTATTTTATGTCAAAAAATATTTTTGACATAATTACTTAAAATGTATTGGTAAGATGTAATGTGATATATTGCTAAATTTCATTTCATTTTTTTTTTACCTGAGTCTTTTAACTAAATTATCAGATGAGACTAAATGTTTATTTTATTTAATTTAACTAGGCAAGAAAGTGAAGAACAAATTATTGTATACGTCGATGACCTACCCCAGACAAACCCGGACAACGCTGGGCCAATTGTGCGCCGCCCTATGGGACTCCCAATCACGGCCGGATGTGATACAGCCTGGAGTAGGGGGCGACAACGGTAGCTAGCTAGGCCACCAGTAGACAAGAGTACTTCGCCCCCACCTGTCAGGCACTGTTTTCCCACAGTTCTGTGAACGACGGCAAGTGTTTGGAAGGTGGGAGCGTAGGACACTGTGTGCTAACTTGTTTGCTAGCTAGCTAGGAGGACTCCAGTACACAGCAGGCGGGATAGGTAGTTAGCTAGCTAACGATAGCTAGACCAACGGTAGACAGTGTCCTTTGCCTGTTAAGCACTGCTTTCCGCAGTTCTGTTAACGATGGCAAGGGCAAGTGTTTGGTAGGTGGGAGCGTAGGACACTGTGCTAACTTGTTTGTTAGCTAGCTAGGAGGACTCCAGTACACAGCAGGTGGGAGGCAGGATAGGTAGCTAGCTAGCACACCGGTAGAGAGTGTATTTCGGCCACCGCCTGTCCGGCACTTTTTTCCCGCAGTTCTGTTAACGACTGTGAGGGCAGGTAGCTAGTTAGCTAGCTAGGACTCCGGTACACACAAGGCAGGGGCGACACAGGTAGGTAGCTAGCTAGCTAGGACACTGGTAGACAATGTCCTTCGACCATGAAAAGCACAGAAAATATTTATATTTCCCTTTTGACCACATTTGAATCGCAGAGACAAATCCATAATATCAAGTGTAACACAAGCATGAAGATCACGTGCACCAATGGGCTGTTCCTGCAGATACAGGAACGCCCCGAACTACGGCTGCAATCACACACACTTGTGAAATTGCCCCCACTTCCTATGGAACGAAATTTCGCCTCCTGTAACTACATATTCTGATTCAACCCTTACCAATGATGCACTTATCTACCTCCCTAGTCAGATTAACTTGTGGATACCATTTATATGTCTCTGCATGCGGTTTGAATGAAGCTGCTAACTAGTACTAGCGCAATTGCTAACAAGAATCAGCGCATGATGAGGTCTATGGCTATCTGCTAGCATAACGACCTCTTAACTTTCTTCATACTGGACACAGACATAAAAATTGTATCCACGATTTCATCTGACTGGGGAAGTAGACAAAGGCATCATTGCCAAAATCCCGAAGTATCCCGTTAACCTTAACCACACTTCTAACCTTATATTAAGACAAAAATAAAATATTTGTTTCCATGAATTTTTACGATAAACCAGTAGCAAATGTGGACTTTGTGGCTATGTTAACTTGTGACAACCCCTAGTTCGTTATTAACACAAACTGACTCGCTGCCTAATTAAATGCATGAAGAAATAATAGTTAGCTAATGAACTGTAGCACAATCGTACATTTTAGACTAAAATACATGTTAAAGCATATGCATGCTTGTCATAACTTCCTAAAGCATTCGCAACATAGCGGTCGTTGCCTGCTGCTCATCCTTGGGTGTTTTGCATGTCTTGCAGCTGTGATTCGAAGAATCTGAACTAGCTAGCTAGCTAAATCATTGCAGGTATCGTCAGCTGCAAAGACAACCTGATTCCGCATGGCAAAACACCAAATGATAGTGCAAAACCACTACAAAGATACGACAGTGCCTTATTATCGCATCAACGAAACTACGAATAACACCCACTTTCTGTATAGCTAGCTAGCCACCATCAGACGTTCTCATGTTCTGTGCTGCGAAGAGGCGGCAGCTAGCTACTGAGACTAGCATGGCTAGTGCTAGCTCGTGGGACATTTAACATAAGAATATCCATCATCTTACCCTTTTAATTCTGGTTGTCAGTCGTCTATAGTGGTTACTTTATATGTGTTTTATGTTGATGCTTGTTAGATCGCACAGTAAAGATACATCCTGCCGTATAATCTCCATCGGCGGTGTTTTTCTTCCATCCGCCCAACTTCAGCACCGACACCGAAACAGTTGATATACTGCGCATGCGTGCTGCTGTCACTGTCAGCTCAACGCTGGCCAGGCAGGGTGCGGGAAAGTGTGTTGCTTACATAGATTTTTCAAAGATGGAGAAGTAATAATGAAACATTTACTGTAAGTTTCCCAGTGTCTTTGCCACATCAGAGCCACATAGATGGCCACCGTCCTCTCTCCTTGGCACACCTTAATGTAGTCTGAAATACAGTTGCTAATTTCATTCTTATCCAGGTTTTTACAATTCCTGCTTACACCATTGGTTCAATACTTATGTCAATCTAAGCACCAGCAAGTTGTTGCTCAAGCATGTGAAACTTAAACATGTGTTTGCATATGGAATGTATACAATATTTCTCTGAACCAAGATGAACAATTGTTTGGCTCTAACAAAATATTAAGTATTCCCATCTTTAACAGAATGTTGTTGTTTTTTAAATCTTGTGTTTGTAATCATTTGGATAATAAATTGCAATAGGAATAGGCATTTTGTATCACCAGCTGATTATTATAGAACACATTAAAGCTCCAACATGATCTTAAACAATCTTATCTTAAAATGGATGCAGACTTTTAACACATTAAATAATACGAGTGACATTTTTATAGAAAAAGTAATGATATTTTCTCATATTTAGGTCAACAAGAGAACCATAGAAGTACCCTGACAAATATCCAACATAAATGGGAATGAGAGTTTGTTCTCACCGGCGATAGAAAAGAGCCCTGTGTGCTTTCAAGCCCCTCCATCACACTTGACTAATTGTGGTTGCTGTTGTAGTCTACTATCTTGGTATGAGGGCTTCAGTGCCAGTGGACATGTCATGTCTAGATGGGATACAGCTTTGGTCAAATTGATGGTAAAAATTTACTTATTTTATTTTATTTTTGCTAACCTTCTAACCCTTTTCCTAACCATAACCTAATTTTCCTAACCTGCTGCGTAAGTTCTCCTAAACTGCTCTATTTGGACAAAATCTGTATCCCTTCTAGACAAAATCCAGTGGACATTGCAGTTTTACCTTGTGAGAGATGAGAAGTGCAACAAATGTTTGCTCTAATCCTCCACTGGGAGGCATCAAAACCATGTTGCCTTCTAATTCCGATGACTACAATGGGTAAATCATGCCTATTGATAAATGGAGGGCAATAGAAATGATATTCTGAAAATGTATGGTTTACTGTATAATGTGATAGTAGTGACTCATTAAAAAGTATAGCCTATTTATTTTGTACAACTCGAAGAGGAAATTATAGAGGCATTTTCATATTATAGAATACATTTATAAGGCCTAATGTAGGCTAATCAATACAGGGGTTAAGTAACAGTGAATGTCGTTTCATTATGCCCAGTGGCATAAGAACATCAAGGAATTAGCCAACCTCTCCCAAACTGAGGCAACCTTCCACAAAGAGGGTCTTAGACCAGACAATAAACACGGTACAGCAAATTAAATGATCAAATCACCATCAAAAGTAGCACAGTCCCTACCACCCAGCTCTGCTGCCCTCCTTTTTACCAGCATGCCCTGCTCCAACAGTCCAAGCCTGGGAAGTCTACAGAAAGCTACAGAAGGTGAAAACCCATAAGGCAGCAGGCCCAGATGAAATCCCAGGCAGACTAATAAGGAGTTTGCATATGAGCTGAGCACAGACCACTGGCTGACATTCTTAATTTACCACTACAAGAGGACATCATTCCTGCTGATTGGAAAGAAGCTATAGTGGTCCACTTACCTAAAACCAAGTCACCCGTCATCAGTGAAGGCCTATCTCACCAACCTCTCTTCTGAGGAAAGCAGCTGAGAGCTTTATCACTGAATGGACTCTTACCGATATCCTACCCCAGAGGATGTCTTGGATAGTTCAATCTGTGCCACTGACTTAGTCTGTTTTAAATCCAGTTTGTCTACAAATTAGTAATTAATATGTTGGATTCACATCTCCATCTCAACCAAAAATCTAAGTTAGAGAATAGTCCTAAATAAAAACACTTTAATTAAAGTGCAATTAAAGTTTGATTTGATTTAGTCATATTCTTTAACTTAGATTTCAATTATTAATTTGTAGCAAATGGAATTAAAGCCAGACTAAGTCAATAGCACAGGTGGAACCATCCAAGTAAATCTAAATGTTGATATTTGGTTGTGTTGACAACCAAACGCAATTCATTATCACTTTTGAAATACAATAAATAGCCTATTAACTTATTGGCAAGTTAACACATTACAGTGGCAAGAAAAAGTATGTGAACCCTTTGGAAATACCTGGATTTCTACATAAATTGGTCATACATTTGATCTGATCTTAATCTAGGTCACAACAATAGACAAACACAGTCGGCTTAAACTAATAACACACAAATAATTATGTTTTCATGTCTTTATTGAACACACCATGTAAACATTCACAGTGCAGTGCACTTTTGTACATTTCAGACATGCAGCAATGTTTTTTTTGGACAGCAGTGGCTTCTCAGTGGTGTCCTCAAATGAATACCATTCTTGTTTAGTGTTTTCCGTATCATAGACTCATCAACAGAGATGTTAGCATGTACCAGAGATTTCTGTAAGTCTTTAGCTGACACTCTAGGATTCTTCTTAACCTCATTGAGAATTCTGCGCAGTGCTCTTGCAGTCATCTTTGCAGGACAGCCACTCCTAGGGAGAGTAGCAACAGTGCTGAACTTTCTCCATTTATAGACAATTTGTCTTACCGTGAACTGATGAACATCAAGGCTTTTAGAGATACTTTTGTAACCCTTTCCAGCTTTATGCAAGTCAACAATTCTTAATCTTAGGTCTTCTGAGATCTATTTTGTTTGAGGCATTTTTCACATCAGGTAATGCTTCTTGTGAATAGCAAACTCACATTTTGTGAGTGTTTTTTATAGGGCAAGGCAGCTCTAACCAACATCTCCAATCTCATCTCATTGATTGGACTCCAGGTTAGCTGACTCCTGACTCCAATTAGCTTTTGGAGACGTCATTAGCCTAGGGGTTCACATACTTTTTCCAACCTACACTGCCAATTTTTAAATTATGTATTCAATATAGACAATAAAAATACAATAATTTGTGTGTTATTAGTTTAAGCACACTATGTTTGTCTGTTGTTGTGATTTAGATGAAGATCAGATCAAATTTGCTGACCAATTTATGCAGAAATCCAGGTAATTCCAAAGGGTTCACATACTTTTTCTTGCCACTGTATATGTTGGATTCATGACTTCAACTCAAGCAAAAATCTAAATTAAAGAATGGGATTAAGTCAGTGGCTCAGATGGAACTTTACAAGCAGTAGATACATCTCCTTTAAATGTTGATATTTGGTTATGCTGTCAACCAAACACAATTCAACATGACCTTTGTAATACAGTGAATAGGTTAGTGTAACTATACATTTCTTCTTATGTAATCATATGAAGCGTGCATAGGTTGTTGCAGTTCTGTTGAGATCTTCACAATTCCAGAATCTTGAACGGCGTTGATCACTTGCATCATGTACTTTTAATGTTATCTCAACTGAAAACCAGGTCATTTGGTTCTGCTATTAGATGAAGGACAGTGATAACATATTAATCTGTGGTATAAATAAACAAAATATCTGACTGTTTGTATTCCTGTTTGAACTTGTCTGTGCTTTTAAATGGTTGAGTGCGCAGTGATAGACATTTGCGATAGGTGACAACAACCAAAAATCAGACATTGTTTTTCCATTGGAATTTGGTTGTGCTTTTAGATGGTTAAAAGCATAGTGATGACACATTATAAATTCAACTAACTTTTGTCTGTCTTTTTGAGTGGGTGACAATAGGTTGTAATCTTATTGATCAACGTCACAACCAAATATTACCAAGTTACCCTCATTGAAATGACGAGATGTGCCGAGTGGGTATTGCTCTTACAGACACTCTTACAGACATTAATATTAAAGACCGACAGACATCTGTTTCTCGACAATAACAATGTAATTTGCAACATCCGTATAATAATATTCCAGTCCAAAACACTACTTCACACCAACACACCTCCCAGTGTTTGCACTAGCTACACCTGATCAACCGCAGGCACTACCGGAACAACCAGCAGTGGGCCACCATTCTGGGGCTGTAGCCGCAGCCTTCCACCTATCAATTACCTCTGCCTCTGCCACCTCACTCCTCCAATCTAGTTTCCTCCAATCCAGCCTCTGCCCCAGGCTCCTCCTCCAGCCTATCCTCAGCCTGTAGTGCCCCCAGCATGTGGTGTATCCAATCCAACCACCCTACTAGGCAGAAGACCATACAGAACAACAGAGGGTCCAACATGTCCACAGCTAACCAGAAAGGGCGAATTTTGAGTACTTGTATTCAATTATTAGCAATGGAACCTTGAATCAAGTACTCGTGTACTCGTGCCGATCCCTACCTTCAAGGAGATCAAGGCAATGGACCTTCCACCTATCAGGTCAGGATATAGCCAGGCATTTGATGACTTCGTCTTCCTGGTTGGGTTCCTGAAAATCATGGGCTATCAAGGTTAAACTGAACTCCTGTGTGGCTCCCATGATGAGCTTGTATTGTTCAGCTAAATCAAACATTTCATCTGTTGATCCAGCACAAGTGCTATATCCTATAACCTGCCAGACTTCTCCGCCCGGCTCTATTTCCAAATACAATACATTTTCCACGTTGATTCAACGTCATCACCAGGGCTGGGAATTGTTAGGGACATAAATGATATGATATTATTACGATACTATGATATGCATTGCGATGATTATGATTCTACAGTAAGTGTATTGCGATTCAATACCGGAATTTTATTGCAATTCCATGCTGCAGAGGGACTGAAATAAGTGAAAATAACAAATTGGCTCCCTATTTAAAAAGTTGGAGAAAAAGCTATGAAGGAAAAATACTGAAGTTTTGGTGCAGGTACAGCCAACTAGTGCAAAAAGAATCGGTCGGTTATGAAAAATAATTCGGTCGGTTAGGATCATCACTTCATTTTAAGAATGTGAAATGTCAGAATAATAGTAGAGAGAACCATTTATTTCAGCTTTTATTTCTTTCATCACATTCCTAGTGGGTCAGACATTTACATCCACTCAATTAGTACTTGGTAGCATTGCCTTTAAATTGTTTAACTTGGGTCAAACGTTCCGAGTAGCGTTCCACAAGCTTCCCACAATAAGTTGGGTGAATTTTGGACCATTCCTCGGACAGAGCTGGTGTAACTGAGTCAGGTTTGTAGGCCTCCTTGCTCGCACACACTTCAGTTCTGCCCACACATTTTCTATAGGACTGAGGTCAGGGCTTTGTGATGTCCACTCCAATACCTTGACTTGGTTGTCCTTAAGCCATTTTGCCACAACTTTGGAAGTATGCTTGGGGTCATTGTCCATTTGGAAGACCCATTTGAGACCAAGCTTTAACTTCCTGACTGATGTCTTGAGATGTTGCTTCAATATATCCACATAATTTTCCGACCTCATGATGCCATCTATTTTGTGAAGTGCACCAGTCCCTTCTGCAGCAAAGCACCCCCACAACATGATGCTGCCACCCCGTGCTTCACTGTTGGGATGGTGTTCTTTATGGTAACGGTGGTCATTATGGCCAAACAGTTCTATTTTTGTTTCATTAGACCAGAGGACATTTCTCCAAAAAGTATGATCTTTGTCCCCATGTGCAGTTGCAAACCGTAGTCTGGCTTTTTTATGGCGGTTTATGAGCAGTGGCTTCTTCCTTGCTGAGTGGCCTTTCAGGTTATGTCTATATAGGACTTGTTTTACTGTGGATATAGATACCTTTGTACCTGTTTCCTCCAGCATCTTCACAAGGTCCTTTGCTGTTGTTCTGGGATTGCTTTGCACTATTCACACCAAAGTACGTTCATCTCTAGGAGACAGAACGTGTCTCCTTCCTGAGCGGTATGACGGCTGAGTGGTCCCATGGTGTTTATGCTTGTGTACTATTGTTAGTACAGATGAACGTGGTACCTTCAGGCATTTGGAAATTGCTGCCAAGGATGAACCAGATTTGTGGAGGTCTAAAATCATTTTTTTTCCTTTCTCATGATGTCAAGCAGAGGCACTGAGATTGAAAGTGAGCCTTGAAATACATCCACGGGTTGTCACGTTCTGACCTTAGTTCCTTTGTTTTGTCTTTGTCTTTAGTATGGTCAGGGTGTGAGTTGGGGTGGGCAGTCTGTTCTTTTTTCTATGGTTTGGGATTTCTGTGTTTGGCCTGGTATGGTTCTCAATCAGAGGCAGCTGTCAATCGTTGTTCCTGATTGAGAACCATACTTAGGTAGCCTGTTTTCACCTTTGAGTTGTGGGTGATTATTTTCTGTTCTGTGTTTTGTGTATTCACCGTACAGGACTGTTTCGTTTTGTTCATTGTCGCTTTATTGTTTTGTTTCAGTGTTCGATTGTTCTATTAAATCAATATGGACACTTACCACGCTGCGCATTGGTCCTCACCTTCTTCCACCACAGATAACCGTTACACAGGTGAACCTCCATTTGACTCAAATGATGTTAATTAGCCTATCAGAAGCTTCTAAAGCCATGACATCATTTTCTGGAATTTTCCAAGCTTTTTAAAGGCACAGTCAACATAGTATACATAAACTTCTGACTCACTGGAATTGTGATACAGTGAATTATAAGTGAAATAATCTGTCTGTTAACAACTGTTGGAAAAAACAACTTGTGTCATGCACAAAGTAGATGTCCTAACCGACATGCCAAAACTATAGTTTGTTAACAAGAAATTTGTGGAGCGGTTGAAAAAGAGTTTTAATGACTCCAACCTAAGTGTATGTAAACTTCCGACTTCAACTGTAAGTACTTTTTTGGGGTATCTGTTCTTTACTGTTTATATTTTGACAACTTTTACTTCACTACATTCCTAAAGAAAATAATGTACTTTTTACTCCATACATTTTCCCTGACACCCAAAGGTACTCGTTACATTTTGAATGCTTAGTAGGACAGAAACTTGTCCAATTCACACACTTATCAAGATAACAACCCTGGTCATCGCTACTGCCTCTGATCTGGCGGACTCACTAAACACAAACACAAACGTGTTTGCAGTGTGCCCCTGGCTATCCGTGAATATTAAAAAAACATTACAATTGTGCCGTCTGGTTTGCTTAATATAAGAATTTTTTTATTCTTCATACTTTTGATACTTACGTATATTTAAGCAATTACATTTATTTTGATTACTTAAGTATATTTAAAACCAAATACTTTTAGACTTTTCTCAAGTAGCATTTTACTGGGTGACTTTCACTTTTACTTGAGTTATTTTCTATTAAGGTTTCTTTACTTTTACTCAAGTATGACAATTGGGTACTTTTTCCACCGCTGCTCATATAGATCCTATTAAATTAATAGTATTATAATTCCTAATTCTATGTTGTAACTGACTAATAAATCGATACCCTAGGAATGATGCACAACACATGATGTTTCTGATTGTCATAAATAAATGGATTTGATTGATTGGACTGGCCTTAAATGACCTTTGATGGAATAGCCTGAAATGACCTTTTAATGAGACAAGAACCATAAGCCACTTCTGATTTGCATTGAAAAGGTTAATAGTTCACTGACAGTACTGTCTTCTGAAAACAGGAAAGTCTGTCAAATAAGTTAACTTTCTCAATAGCCAAACAATAATCAAATCATTATTAGACCCATGGTATTTACGGGAGGATAAGCGGCAAGAAGGGTAAAACCATTTGTTGCTTCTGTCGAGAAAACATAGGTTAATTGTTTTCCTTGTCTTGTAAATATAACGAAGGTGGTTTGGAACAACGCTCAATGCTCAGGAGACCGGGGTTGAACCTGGCTTTAAAAAAGTTTTGTGCCGTGACTGGAATGGGTCAAACGACCCAAAGGAGAGTGAAGTGTAATGAAGGCAGATTGGAATCACGCTTGCATGATGAGTAACCTTGTCTGAGACCTGAAGACCTACATATTAGCTCCACAAGCTAGGATTTATCTCCTAACACAGTCTTGTGGTGCAGAGGAGATACAGGTTTAAATCACTGGTCGGTTTCCATTTGGCAAATCTGACTAACTCTATCCTCCTGATTCCTGCTTACAAGCAAAAACTCAAACAGGAAGTACCAGTGATGCGCTGAATACGGAAGTGGTCCAATGAAGCGGATGCTAAGCTACAGGACTGTTTCGCTAGACTGTTTCGCTACAACATAAGGGATTCATCTGATGGCATTGAGTTTACCACATCGGTCACCAGCTTCATTAATAAGTGCATCAACGATATCGTCCCCACAGTGACTGTACATACCTATCCCAACCAGAAGCCATGGATTACAGGCAACATTGTCACTGAGTTAAAGGCTGGAGCTGCCGCTTTCAAGGAGTGGGACACTAATCAGGACGCTTATAAGAAATCCTGCTATTCACAACGAACCATCAAACAGGCAAAGCATCAATACAGGACTAAGATAGAATCCTACTAAGACCTTTAAACCGGTTAACATTCTCAAGGCCGCAGGGCCAGACAAATTACCAGGATGCATACTCAGAGCATGTGCTGACCAGCTGGCATGTGTTTTCCAACCTCTCTCTGACCTAGTCTGTAATACCTACATTTTTCAAGCACACCACCATTGTCCCTGTGCTCAAGAATGTCTAAATGACTATCGCCCCATGAAATGCTTTGAAAGGCTGGTCATGGCTCACATCAACACCATCATTCCAGACACCCTGGACCAACTCCAATTTGCATACCGCCCCAACAGATCCACAGACGACGCAATCTCTATTGCACTCCACACTGCCCTTTCCCCCTGGACAAAAGGAACACCTACTTGAGAATACTGTTTATTGACTACAGCTCAGCGTTCAACACCATAGTGCCCTCCAAGCTCATCACTAAGCTAAGGACCCTGGGGCTGAACACCTCCCTCTGCAACTGAATCCTGGACTTCCTGACGGGCTGCCCCCAGGTGTTGAGGGTAGGCAACAACACATCTGACACGCTGACCCTCAACACGGGGGCCCCTCGGGTGCATTAATAGTTCCCTTCTGTACTCCATGTTCACCCATGACTGTGTGGCCGTGCACGACTCCAACACCATTAAGTTTGCCAACAACACGACGGTGGTAGACCTAATCACAAACAACGATGACACAGCCTATAGGGAAGAGGTCAGAGACCTGGCAGTGTGGTGCTAGGACAACAACCTCTCCCTCAACGTCAATAAGACAAAGGAACGGATTGTGGACTACAGAAAACGTAGGGCAGAGCACCCCATTCATATCGATGGGGCTGTAATGGAGCGGGTCAAGAGCTTTAAGTTCCTCGGTGTCCACATCACTAAGGACCTATCATGGTTCAAACACACCAACACAGTTGGGAAGAGGGCACGACAACTCCCCTTCCCACTCAGGAGACTGAAAAGATTTGTCAGAGGCCCTCAGACCTTCAAAAAGTTCTACAGCTGCACCATTGGGAGTATCTTGACCGGCTGCATCACCGCATGGTATGGCAACTGCTTAGCATCCGACCATAAGGTGCTAGAGAGGTTAGTGCGTAGGCCACGGCCCAGCACATCACATCACTGGGGCTGAGCTCCCTGCCATCCAGGATCTCTATACCAGGCGGTGTAAGAGGAAGGCCCTAAAAATTGTTAAAGCGGGCTGTCATGTGCCTTTTACTGAGTAATGGCTTCCGTCTGGCCACTCTACCATTAATTAAGGCCTGATTGGTGGAGTGCTGCAGAGATGGTTGTCCTTCTGGAAGGTTCTCCCATCATCACAGAGGAACTCCAGAGCTCTGTCAGAGTAACCATCAAGTTTTTGGTCACCTCCCTGACCAAGGCCCTTCTCCCCCGATTTCTCAGTTTAGCCGGGCGGCCAGCTCTAGGAAGAGTCTTGATGGTTCCAAACTTCTTCCATTTAAAAATGATGAAGGCCACTGTGTTCTTGGTGACCTTCAATGCTGCAGAAATTTTTGGGTACAGTTCCCCAGATTCTGTCTCGGAGCTCTACGGACAATTCCTTCGACCTCATGGCTTGGTTTTGCTCTGACATGCACTGTCAGCAGTTGGACTTGATACGTATAGACAGGTGTGTGCCTTTCCAAATCATGTCCAAACAATTGAATTTACCTCAGGTGGACTCCAATCAAGTTGTAGAAACATCTCAAGAATGATCAATGGAAACAGGATGCATCTGAGCTCAATTTCGAGACTCATAGCAAAAGGTCTGAATACTTATGTAAATAAGGTAAGAAATTAAGAAATGCTAGTGGCCATGAGTAAATTAAAATGTGAGTTGGTTTCGGGGTGTGGTTTGATGTGGGTGTCTTGTGTGTGTGTGTTTGTGTTTGTAGGTGGGAAGAGTTAGCCAAATTATTTAGCCAATTAGGTTCAGCTGGCTGGTGTGCGACCTGACTTTGACTCTGGGGCTAGTTAGGGACCGTTAATAAATACATGTAAATGAGACAATATTTTCATGTTGCACACCTTTAAGTTTTCTCATTAAATGCTTTTAATATTTGGATATTATATATATTCTACAATTCATAGTTGGTTTGAGATTTTTAAGTAATTTAAATTTAGAGCAATTGGAATTTTCACATGTACATTGTGTAATTTGCCAATGGTCCCTAACTAGCCCCAAAGGGATATTCAAAGTCAACCCAAATTTACCACAGGCATTACAATTGTGTTGCATGTAGCTGCACTCTGAATTGATATTTACTTGCATGTTGCAAGCTGTGGGCATGTGGGCAGGATTGAAACACACCCAACCTTCATTTATGTTGTGATGCAGTCACAACCACAAGTCTCACACAACTCAGTTTTGGAGAAGACTGACTGCATTACCGAAATTGTACAATTTATACTTTGTAGTCAATTTTGATAGTAGAATAAATGTTTCTGACTCATAACGATGCCACATTGACATCTAACCTGTGCTATAGGGGTGGGTGAGGGGTCAAGGGATTGGAGTGATCCACTGTGTTGTGAAATCTCAACTAATCACAGCAGATACCTCGTCACTCCAGGGGCTTCTTGCAATGCCAGCTACTGCCTACCGCAGTATATTGTAGTGTTTATTTTTGTCATAAAAATGTATCAGTAAAACGTAAGTGAATTTTGGTTATTTAATCTCATATCATACTGAAATGTAAAAAAACATTTGATCAAAAGGTTCGGGACGAATGACGCCACAAAGGAGCAAATGGGAGGTTGCAAAATGTGTTTCACTACATTGTCATGGTGTCATGTAGTGAACTTGTTTTCTACACAATAATAAATAAATATGAAAAAATGTAACGGTTTTCTTGAGTTGAAGGAGAGGAGGACCAAAATGCAGCGTGGTTACTATTAATGTTTTTTAATAAGACAACTAAACATGAACATAATACAAAACAACAAACGTGGAAAACCAAAACAGCCGGTGCAGCCGGTATCTGGTGCAACAAACAGAGACAGGAACAATCACCCACAAACACACAGTGAAACCCAGGCTACCTAAGTATGATTCTCAATCAGAGACAACTAATGACACCTGCCTCTGATTGAGAACCATACTAGGCCGAAACATAGAAATACCCAAATCATAGAAAAACAAACATAGACTGCCCACCCCAACTCACGCACTGACCATACTAAATAATGACAAAACAAAGGAAATAAAGGCTAGAACGTGACAAAAACAAAGTGCTGGGGCCCTCGAATTAGTAAAAACTATAAGGTTGTGATGACTTGGTATAGATGCTATTCGAAAAAGATAATCTATGGACTGGCTAGCTTTAAAACATTGGGGATGATGGCCACCACTCAGTAAACAAAAAATGTAGAACGATTAATAATGGAGCTTACTTTTCTTCTTTAGTCAAAATAGAAACTTGTAATTAAAGATAATACAATTTCAGAAGAGTTTTTTAGTTATTGATTATATATTCAGCATTTACAAAGTTTGCAAGCAGCTATTTTTCCTTTTGAATCATTGTGTTCAGAAAAAAATATATTACTCTCCCCAATGCTGCGGAATTATTATGCTGCTCTAAGAGAAAGAATCGCTGAAAGAAAGTACTGAAATTACACAAGTAAATTCAAAGAACAAAACTTTCCTTCAGTGAGTCTGAGTCATTGACTGAGTCATTGACTGAGGGGATGATTGTCACGTTCTGACAATAGTTCTGTTATTTTATTCTTTGTTTTAGTATGGTCAGGGCGTGAGTTGGGGTGGGCAGTCTATGTTTGTTTTTCTATGTTGGTTTTTGTGTTCGGCCTAGTATGGTTCTCAATCAGAGGCAGGTGTCGTTAGTTGTCTCTGATTGAGAATCATACTTAGGTAGCCTGGGTTTCACTTTTGGTTTGTGGGTGTTTGTTTCCGTGTGTGTGCTTGGGCCACACGGTACTGTTTCGGTTTTGTAAATTCACGTTGTTATTTTCTGTTTAGTGTTCTGAGTTTTAATAAAAAATCATGACCACTTACCACGCTGCGCTTTGGTCCTCCTCTCTTTCTCCCGACGACATCCGTTACAATGATGTCACTGTTGACTTTGAATGTCCTTGAATGTCCTTGTCAGGATGCTCTCATGCAGAATCACACAAAAGTGTTCAGATCAGGGAGGGACCATTGTTAATGTCAGGCAGTCTGAAGTTCACACATTAACAGAGCGTACATCCCGCCACTGTTTTAGTAAACAGCTGAGGGTTGGGGCTGGAGAAATGTAATCACTCTCAAATTCATAAGCAGAGCTATGGATGTAAGGACTAGCCATTTATGATACTGTATCAAAATTAGTTTTAACCATGTTTGAGGCTATACAGTGTTGGTTTAAAATGACATTGTTTGCAAAGAATGGAGTTAAACAAGCTATTGTTTTGGGTTCTGACAGTTGAACTAAGCTCATGAGGCATTTATAAGTTATATTCTTCAAGAATAAATGGGTGTATATAAAAACAAAAATTGATGTAGCAATCGCAGATTGCCATTTGTGCAATGCATAATCCATAATGTGCTGTCACTTTAATCTACATGAAGCAGCAAGTAAGACAATATAAAAAAAAATTGGGTGAAAACCATTATTATTTTTATTTATTTATTTGAACACTTCCTATTTCCTCAAGGTGAAAAATAATCCCTGGGGACATTTGCTGTGCTGCATTGTACATTTGTAAAAGTATTGCAACGTACAGTGATGTTGGTGTATACAGTAGAGTGCATTTGGATATTTCAAATGAAGTTTGATTTCAATAAAATCCCTTTAGTGCTATAATGGGTTAACAATTAGGTTTTCAGTTTTGTAGAGCTGTTTATATGGTAATGAGTGGGCCTTAGGTGCCAGTGTCGTCAAGGTGACAGCTTCATCAGACTGAAATGAATGTGAGATGTTCATGAAGGAATAGCCACAGCAAAATGTGTTAATTTGCTTACTTAGAAATCAGAGATATCTTATATTTCTTTAGAGAGTTGAAAGATAATTAAAATGCTTCTTGCTAATTGCATTGTTAAAGGCAATGAAGGTGAATGTTTTCGTTTACTAAGCTTCCTTAATATTCTTTGTTTATAGACTTCAAACATATCCATACTTTATTCCTCTTTACCAGTTATGTGATGTATTTGGAGCATCAATTATATTGTACAATATTTGCACATTATTCTTTTTTGAATTCTTCAAGCTCTGTCATTTTGGTTGATAATTTCTAGACAACCATTTTCAAGTCTTGCCATAGATTTTCAAGCCGATTTTAAGTCAAAACTGGAACTTTGCCAATCAGGAACACTCAATGCTGTCTTGGTAAGCAACTCCAGTGTAAATTTTGCCTTGTGTTTTAGGTTATTATCCTGCTGAAAGGTGAATTGGTCTCCAAGTGTCTGTTGGAAAGCAGACTGAAACAGGTTTTCCTCTAGGATTTTGCCTGTGCTTAGCTCGATTCCACATTTTTTTTATCCTAAAAAACTCCCTAGTCCTTATTAAATATAACATTAATATGTAATGTTTTGTGGATGAAACAAAGTGAGTAAATGTTTAACAGCTTGACATGAACAATCACATCTTTAGTCTAAGTTTCACACACTACAGAGCCTGTCTTAAATAGGATTCATACCCTTGTAACTGAATGGAATGTCAAATCAAATCAAATCAAATCCAATTTTATTTGTCACATACACATGGTTAGCAGATGTTAATGCGAGTGTAGCGAAATGCTTGTGCTTCTAGTTCCGACAATGCAGTAATAACCAACAAGTCATCTAACTAACAATTCCAAAACTACTGTCTTATACACACAAGTGTAAGGGGATAAAGAATATGCACATAAAGATATATGAATGAGTGATGGTACAGAGCGGCATAGGCAAGATACAGTAGATGGTATCGAGTACAGTATATACATATGAGATGAGTATGTAAACAAAGTGGCATAGTTAAAGTGGCTAGTGATACATGTATTACATAAAGATGCAGTAGATTATATAGAGTACAGTATATACGTATACATATGAGATGAATAATGTAGGGTATGTAAACATTATATTAGGTAGCATTGTTTAAAGTGGCTAGTGATATATTTTACATCATTTCCCATCAATTCCCATTATTAAAGTGGCTGGAGTTGAGTCAGTGTGTTGGCAGCAGCCACTCAATGTTAGTGGTGGCTGTTTAACAGTCTGATGGCCTTGAGATAGAAGCTGTTTTTCAGTCTCTCTGTAAAGGTGTATGAATGTTTGATCCAGGGAAAATGTAATAGTTACCAATAGGCTATACCTTTGATTTGATTTCCACCTCTAAATATTCTGTAGTCAATTTACACAGCAAGGGAGCAGGCTTAGCAGATTTATTGAGGGTAGCGATTAAAATGAAGGCCTGATTCTTGTTCAGTGTCCAAGGATAACAAGGTTTGCTTGCAGTTTCATGCTTTCAAACATAAGGATAGGCTCAGAATCCCCCAGATGAAATCATCTCTCTCTCTTATCCACTTGACATTTCATACGGAATACATATATCACCGAAAAACAGGCAAAATATTATGTTTAATGGCTCCTCAGGAAATGCCAATGCAAAGACAAATTGACTCAATAAAAATATAAAGTGTCGGGGTGTGAGCAAAATGCTGATGAGATGTCTGTCACACACTATGGTACTGAATCTATTTTGACATCCACAGCCTATGGACAAAGATGCGGCATGAAAGGTATTAATGACATGAAAGATGAACTGCAATATGACATCTTGAACCAAAGCAGGTCAGCTTCCTACTTACAGAAATTGGCATAAAGAAGTTCAATATGCCTAAACTGCCTGGGCAGTCATTCTCTTCCTCATTCAAGCAAATAAATTAAAAGCATACAGATGCATTCCAAATCCATTGTTCTTAGCAATCAGGGGAAATGCAGAATAAGCTTCAAATTAGAAAAGAAAATCCCACAACAAAAACAAAACCTCACTTCTCGCCTCGAGGCACCCATGCACAAAAACTAGAAAACAATCTGGCATTTGGAATCCCTCTCGGAAGAGAGAGAGAGAAAGGGCAAAAAGCCATGCACTATTGAAAAGCCATGCACTATTAGAAAAAGGGGTTATTTGGGGTATATAGAACCTTATGATTCTTTGGACGAGATTAAAGAACCCTTTACTGAAAAACTTTATTTATACAGTACCTTCAGAAAGTATTAATACCCCTTGACTTATTCCACATTTTGTTGTGTTACAGCCTGAATTTATAAAAAATGAAATACAGATATCTCATTTCCATAAGTATTCACACCCTTGTGTCAATACTTTGTAGAAGCACCTTTGGCTGTGATTACAACTGTGAGTTTTTGGGGGTAAGTCTCTAAGAGCTTTGCACACCTGGATTGTACAATACTTGCCCATTATTCTTGAAAAAAATCTTCAAGCTCTGTCAAGTTGATTAATGATCATTGCTAGACAGCCATTTTCAAGTCTTGCCAGTGACTGGGTGTATTGATACACTATCCAAAGCCTAATTAATAACTTCAACTTCAATGTCCCTACCCCCGAGTGTAATGGGGATTTTTGACAACAACAGAACAAAAGCTAAGCCAGTCACATAAAGGGGGAGATGGAATTCATAGTTTGCAACATTGTTGCCGAGGTCTGAGTGGCAAACAGCAAGGTTCATAGAATCATGTGCTGTTGCAAACTAAATGCTAGCTAGAAGCAAGAGGAAATCATTTGTTTAATAAAAGCATACTCTTGGGGTGTGTTCGAAAGTGCGCTATGGGTCGTTCGTAAATGCAGAGCAATGTACTGTAAGATTTAAGTTTGCTCTTGGAGCGTTCAGAGCGCACACTGCACTGGGCACTCTGGCCGAGGAATAGCGTTGATCCGAGCATTTTGACCTCACAAAGGCAGTCAAGCACCCAAGCTAACTGGCTAAAGATGGCTAGCTTGCTAGCTACTTCCAGACACAAATGAGAGAACACCTCACTCTGACCATTTAACTCGCCATAGAAGAGCTGGTTAGGCTGTTTTCATGTTATCTGGAGTTGGTGACTGTAACTGTGCTGCTGGCAACAATTTAATTATGTTCACTGACACAGGTCATATATTTAGCGGGTGTTGCTTGTTCGTAAATTCATTAGTTATTCTGCTCTCTGGCACACTAAGTGCTCTGGAATCGGAGTAGATAGCCAGAGTGAATTTAGGAAGGCACCCTTAGATAAAAGGGGTTATATTTATAGAGCATTTTGGTCAATTCAAAATGTAACTGCCATTCCTATTAAAAAACCCACTGCCATTCCAGCATGACCATTCAAGGGGATGATTGTTGAACCAACTTGGAAGTAGCCTACCAATAAGCACATTATTTTTCAATGTGTTAAGAAAAGTGTATTATTTATTTCAAATATATGAGGTCAACGTCATATGATAAACTATAGGCTTGATAAATAAAGTTGAAACTTGATTAGAATTTGAGCATGTTTGTAAACTTAGCCAGCTAAACAGAAAAAGCAAGGCCACTTTAGGCTAATTCACCACTTTACTAGCTAGCCAGCAAACTCTTTCAAATAAACATTATTTGCTATTATGGGATATGCCAAATAAAGCTACAGACCCAGCCTGACATTGTCAATTAGCAATTGTTACTTTTATTTCAGTATTTCAATGTGGAATTCATTGAGGGGACTATGTTGTGCGGCAGGTAGCGTAGTAGTTAGAGCGTTGGGCAGTAACCGAAAGGTTGGTGGATTGAATCCCTGAGCTGACAAGGTAAAAAATCTGTCTTTCTGACCCTGAACAAGGAAATTAACCCACTGTTCCTGGGCCGTCATTGTAAATAAGAATTTGTTCTGAACTGACTTGCCTAGTTAAATAAAGGTTAAATAAAACATTTAAGAAATGAAAATGTTGCATGAAGTCATTAGAAGACTGAGGTATGTATAAATTATTTATAATAGATTATGTATAAGAAGTCTTGGTGATTCAATAGCCTCTGCTCTGTCTGGCATTAACTTAGAACTATCAGAGGCTGAGGAACTCTCTTTCGGCTGCTGCTGCTACTGACAGCCACTGCTTGTAAGTTGTTCTTCTACATCTTAATAATTATGTCTGCATAGGATTTTGTCTTCGTTTTGGCAGATTAACTCAAGCTTATTTCTGAAGATTAATTGATGTTTTTGCTCCTTTTTCTCTACAACCAGTCTTGCAACAACCCATACTGTACTGACGGAAGGCTGCCTAGCGGCTTAGGAGTTGTACCTGTTGCAGGAGTTTGACCTGTGGCCGAAAAGTGGAATTGATCTGACAACTGGAGGGCTGCTGGGTTCACATCCTTAAAACATTCCCCTACTGTTGGGCCCTTGAGCAAGGCCCTTAACCCTTCAACATGCTCTCCATTCCGGGGCGCTGCACTGTAGCTTGAACCTATGCTCGTCTCAACTGTATGTGTGAGGTCTGCTGTTTATGGGGGTTGAGAATGGAGCAGAAGACACATTTGTGTTGTTCATTGTAACTAATGGGCAAAGTTGTGTTGGATTGCATTATATTCTAAAGAAGTCAGCGTTGAAGTCAGAGTTGACATGGGCCATCATTCAAACAAAGAGATGTCTCCCTGGCCACCAGTGCAAATTTTCAAACTGTTTGAATATAATGATAATACATTCCAAAAACTATGCTGGTATATTTTTTTCCATCATTTAATAGTTTATTAAATTATGCTGTTAGTTAAAAAATATGACTATTTAATAGTAGCAGCCTTAATTCATAAATGGCACCATGCAGGATTCTTTATGGAATCATTTAGGTTCAGTGAAGAAGAACCTTTAGGGTTCCGATCAAAGAACCCTATGAAATGGTTCTGTATAGAACTTTTAGCGGTTCCATATATGAAGCAAGCGATATAACCTTTTTGGTTCTTTAAGGAACCTTTTTTCTAAGTTTGTGAGAAACCTGTTGAAACTAGCTGTCAGTGGACTGACATGGTGTATGCTCCCAGGAGGCCAGACCCACTCTGGTTTGGTCATAATCATAGCCAGTTGCTAAATAATTTTATCAGGAAAATATTTGTTTTTTTCAATATTGTGTATTTCCATTTCGGCTCTATGCTTAGAAATGCCCGTCTGGAGCAAAATATCCCAATTTCAAACGCTCCTAAAACAGTGTATAAAATTCTAAAAACAGCCAATTATGGATAACAACTGAAATTATATTGAATGAAACTATCTCAAAACAGTGATTTCTAAAAGATGTCCGGAGAGTTGGTCAACTCTGTCAGATTTGTCTAAAATCCTAAATTAATCAGGAATGAGTAGGGTCAATTACACCATAAGGACCCCCTATTCATGTCTTCATTGCATGTAGTGCAACAAGACCACTCATGGTCTGTAAAGTTCTATACTTTTGATCGATTTAAACATACACTATTGGAATCACCATGGTATGGTCACAGTCACAACCATTAACTGTCAATTCCATCTGCCTGATAGATTACAATAGAATATACATTTTGGTTCAAATATGTTACATTTTATTAGGGTTTAGAGTTATAAAGACATTTAGGAAAATCTAGATTGCTACTGTATAACACTTGAATGAAGAAAAATGCTATTTTTGTCAACTTTGTAAAACATCAACAGAGAGATTAAAGTAGATGTCACGTGTCAAAATTTTGATTGATGACCCTATGTGAACCTATGTGAACTCTATGTGAACCCTATGTAGTGATGACGTGTGCATGTCTTCTGGTCAGGCAAGCCTGGTTAGGTGGGGGCTATGGGGTGAGTAAGGGTCCATTTGACAGGCCGTTAATGATTGATGACCCAAGCCTGATAGGCAAGCCTGGTTAGGTGGGGGCTATGGGGTGAGTAAGGGTCCATTTGACAGGCCGTTAATGATTGATGACCCAAGCCTGATTTATGACCCTATGTAATGATTTATGACCCTATGTCATGTAGAAGGGTGCATGCCCAGGGGTGTTGTTGGGGTTGAGTAAGTGACCATGTGTCAGGTCAACCTGTTACTGTTTCTCACGGTTTGGGTTGGTTAATGCCCCTTATAAAGCGCCTGAACAATACCTGTTTAAGACTGTACATGATAACCCCCCTGAATATTAAACAAAAATGACACCTATGCCAATTTTAGGGATGTTATGCTCGGCTTGTCATGAACCCAGTGACCAAAGCCTTGAAGAAGTTCTGTGTGAAGCTCCAGAATGTTTTAAAGGATTTTTGGGTACGAGTGAGGGCCACATGTCTTACATATTCCACCCGGAGGATTCTACGGTAAAGATATTCACAGACCGTGGACCCAAACCCCTTTATCCTGCAAAACCTGGGAGTTTTCCCCCGGCTCTGGGGATGAGAGAATGGCTAAACATCAGGCTGGCTCTTTGTAAAATTGAACAGGTCCTGAGTGTTACAAATGTGCCAGGATATGCGTTGGAAGAACAGGTCTGCGGCCGCAGTGATCTCAAGGCTCTAAGAATTGCTTCAATGGACTATAGCCCTGACAACAAAGTGACAATTTTAGCCTGTGACCTTTATGATAAGTATAATGCTACAAAGTCTGTCAATTCTCCTGTAGCTTCCAGAGCACGCAAACATGTAAACTTTTTTATTCCTGTGTTTAGTTTTAAATGGGTGGATTATCCAATTTTCATAACACTTATGAATAAGCTGGACATTCTCTTCCAAAATGGGGAACAGTTAAAGCGCTGGGCGAGGCTTTCCTTGAGACAGAGTCAAGACCAAAAGGCCCGACGGAGGATCTACCCCTGGAGTGAAAACTTACCAAGTGTTGATGGACCTAGCAAGAGAGCCTTGCCTTTTGAGGGTGAACTCGACACGGACAATGGCGGTTGGTTGCATAAGCTCCCAGGATCTGTAAGAAAGGCATCGTAAAATACCTTAAGAATGTAAGGATATAAAATGTATGTACTAAATATTTTGAATGAAATAAATGGTTTTAAAATCAGAATCTCACCACGTTATGAACTCTCGCGTTTGTTCACTCTTAGCGCAGTCTGTCCCTGAGAAAAAACTTGCGGAAAAAGCCATGTGCGCGCGTATGTGCGTGAGGGAGTTTTCTGTAGTGGCTGTGTGTGTGTGTGTGTGTGTGTGTGTGTGTGTGTGTGTGTGTGTGTGTGTGTGTGTGTTTCAAAAACAGAAAAAGGGGGGGCGGGTTGTTTGTTAAAAAAATACCCTTGCATGCCTGGTGGGTCGTTTGAAACCAAGGTTTACACTAGCCTGCAAAACAGATGCCTACCCCCCAACAATAATATTGTGTCTTACGACTCCTAATCTTAAAGGCCTTTCATAAAACTATTTTTTTAGGTGGGCTAAAAAGTCATTCATCCCAGCGATGTCGAGACCAACCCACCCCCCATGCATCTAGGTGCTAGAACCCCGGAGATTTTAGAAGATCCAAAAGGATCCTAATGTTTAGACACACCCAATACCATGTGTTTGAAATGTGTCAAATATACCATGGGCGGGGGTATAGCCCGAAAAAAACGACAAACCCCAAATGCTATGTAAAAAATCATTCAGGGGTTTTTCTCTAGGTCGTAGGGTACAAAAGCGCTAGAAACCATGGGCAATGTTAGCAGCGTTTTAGTTCCGATGCAAACAGCACCTCCAGAAACTCCAAGAATCGTTATCGGACTGAAGCGTTAAAAAGATAATCGGGGAAAACAGTCTAATGGATCTATCGCAAGGTGAGTTCTTGAAATAAATCTTTATTAGATTTGGTTGTTGTGGGGAATTGTTTGAAAAGCGTGGGATGTTATAGAAATATTAAACAATCATTAGGATCAGTATGCTTACCGTATAACAAGGCAATATTAGCTAAAGTGATTATAGCTTTAATATTGTCGAATGTTTTATAGATTCTGAAGCATTCACGCAGATACTCCGAGGTATAACTGAGCTCGAACCATCCAATGGGGCTCCGAAACAAAGTGCAGACAAACAAACGCCTGCCCTGAATTGTCAACGTAAGTAAGCTCCAAGAATTCCATACATAAAAATATTTATACCTTAAAAACAAAAAGTGTGGGCATCTTATATTAAAAGTTATTTTATATGTTTACAGAGGACCTAAAGCCTAGAAGGTTAAACGAGGCCCTATGGAGCCTGAACGGTTTCTGCGAAGCATATGACTACGAGACAATTCTGCCCTACTCCCAGGATGTATTTACACAAAAGCAGCGAACAGAGACTTTAAACGGCAGGTCAACTCCCCTTGGCCAGGACAACGTTGTCCCCCATATTTCTAAACACCAAAGGATAATTAGTGCTCAGATCCACAGTTCCGCTTCACCCGAACAATTCTACTTGGCCGATATTCACGAGACGTCGTTCCAAGGACTAGGTATGAATCAATTATATATTATTATTTATATATATTATTATTTTAATATTTATATATTTCTTTTATGCCGGAATATGTTAAAACAAGGCCTAATGCTGTTATTTTTTTTTATTTTTATTTTTTATTTTTTATTTTTCAGGCTCACCATCTACCGAACCTGCAGATGCTGTAATACAGGTTGAACAAAGACATCAGCCCCTGGTTTCAGAGCTTCTTCAGAACAGCCCTCGTCAAAAAAGCCGAGGTATTTAATTAATGTATTGTTAATATATAGGCTTATATCTGAAATGTATTTGGCATTTTTAACATATTTTAGGGTTAATAACCTATTTTTGTATATATTATTTTTATTTCAGACTCCTCACCGGCTTATAAAGATAACGCACAAACATCGGAGGATGCCCAGACAAGCATCCCCGAGGAGGCTCCAAAGACACCAGTCAAGAAAACAGCGAAACCTGATGATGTCAAAGATTTAAATGACATTTCTGAGGTAGACGATTTGATGTTCTGTGAAGCTGCCAACCTTCTTGAATCGGCCAATTCTGTGGGGGAAACAGCAGATTCTGAAATAGACCAAGAACGTTTTTTCAAAGCGTTTACCCTGGGTTTAAAATCACGAAAGGCTCTACTCCAGAGGCGCATGTGTATTCTACTCGAGCATCAATACAATCAGGATGTGTCATTCTGGCGTAGCGAGCTACCCCGTATGTTAAAAAACATTAGGGCTAAAACAAGCAAATACCGCCGTTAAAAAACACACATGTAAACACACACACACACACACACACATCCTTAATTAGACAGATGGCGCCCCCTATAGACCAAAGTGAGACAATTGAAACCCTCTTAGCCAGGATCCCTACAGAGCTCCAAGATATAGTTAACCATATGAATGATTCGGGGGTAATTGACATAATGACAATAGATGAAAATCTATTATCCCAGATTCCCTCCGAACTCATAGACATTATTACACGTATGAATGAGTCAGGGCCTTCCGAGGAAAACATGTTAACACAGATTCCCGAAACCATCATATCTCTAATTACCCAGCTTAACGCGAGCCCTAGGTTTAATTCGGCCCCACAGACACCTCTAAGACAGCCTTTAACAACATTGTCCGAAGAGTCTGAAAGTCAATATGATGTTTTTGAACAGTTGGACAAATGTCTAGCAAATCTGGAGGGGGGCGGTCTTGAGATCAGTGTACAGAACGAGAGCGCTAGGTTTAATTCGGCACCCCAGACACCTATAAATCAGCCTTTAACACCAATGTCCGAAGAGTCTGAAACCCAATACGATGTTTTTGAACAGTTGGACAATTGCCTAGCAAATCTGGAGGGGGGAGGTCTTGATCGAAGTGTACATGTTTTGCGTCGAAATAAATTCAACAATATTGAGGTTCGCCAGTTTTTCAATTTCGCATGGGGGGGTCAGATTCGGGAATATGCTGTGTTTTACGTAATGCTTATGGACACTTTGAATGAACTGTTAGCGAGGATTAGAGATTATAGCGAACCTAGGGATCTCTTACAGTTGGAAATTTGTGGAGACAGTCTACAGAGCAAGGTATCGCTTATTTTACAGAATGGTGAAGCAGAGCTTGAAGAATTTGTTAAACTGCTAGAACGCCTTGTTCAGTCAAATTTAAACGTGCTAGCAGATAGGACCCTCGAACTTGTAGTACAATTAGTACGACAACCACAAGGGGGCGGGGGTCAGAGACGAAAGCTCGAGAGTTTAATGCAGTCCGAAATCATAAGCAATAAAAGGGCCTATCTCATAAACGTTCACAATCCAGGTAATAAGCTATGTTTTGCCATAGGTTTGGCCCACTTACTCAGCCCAGGATGTACTGATCAAGCCGCGTTACAAAAAGCTCGAGAGCTACAAACTGCGGTGGGTCTCGGTATACAGGATGCTGTGGCTTTCTCAGACATAGTCAAATTTGAAAACTTTCTGAACATCAAGATTGTGGTTTTGTACCACAGTAGGGCTAATGACGCTCTCCTCAAGTTCCAAAATATACCCGAACCACATCCTAAGACTATGTACTTTTATGTGCAAAATGAGCATTACTATGCCGTAACTAACATCACAGCCTTTTTAGGCGCGCCATATGTCTGTCCAGCCTGTCATACCGGCTACACACGCATGGGGGGGCACTCGTGCCGTTACAACTGTTCAGTATGTCTGGATAAACATTGCCCTATGCAGCCGCTAAACTTGACCCCCTGTGCGGATTGTCACCGCACATGTCGTTCGGCCTACTGTTACGAAAAACACAAAACTGAAACATGGCATCCCAAGGCATGTAAATCTGTAAGCAGTTGTGACATTAACAAGAAATGTCCAAAATGTCATTGCAATTACAACCTTAAAATAGATAGCCCTAAACCTCATGTTTGTGGAATTATACACTGCCCAATCTGTAAAGGTCCTTTGAAAAGCAGAGACGCGGAAGCGGTTCAAGAAGTAACACATGAGTGTTACATTCAGCCCTTGGCTGAAGATGAACATACAGAGAAATATGTGTTTTATGATTTTGAGACAAATCAGCAATCAGGGGTTCATTTGCCTATTTTTGTGTCAACCATGACTTTCAAGGGTGAAAAATGGTCGGCCGAGGGACCCAATTGTGCCCGGCTCTTTCTAAAACATTTTAGAAAAGCCCAGTACAGAAACTTCACGTTTATAGCTCACAATGCTAGGGCCTATGACTCCTATCTGCTTCTGAACCCTTTGATACAGCAAGGCGTGGCCCCCAGTGTCATAGCTCAAGGGAGTAAAATATTATGCTTTGTTGACCCCGCCTTCAAACAGAGATACATTGACAGCTTAAGCTTCTTACCCATGAGATTGGCTCAAATGCCAGAGGCCTTGGGTTTTGAAAACTCTGTCAAAGGCTATTTCCCTCATTTCTTCACATCTGAGGAGAATCTACATTATATAGGATCTTATCCAGCCCCCGAAATGTACGGGTGTGATCAAATGTCTCCCAAAGAGCGTGAGAGATTCATGACATGGTACGAGACCGTAAGACATGGCACTTTTGATTTCCATAAAGAGATGGAATCATACTGTGACAATGACGTTGTTATACTTCGTGAAGGATGCCTCAGATTCAGAGAAGAGGTAATCAAAGATGCGGGCATTGACCCCTGGAGCTGTACAACTATTGCATCAGCGTGCATGAAAACCTATCGTACACACTATCTAACTCCTGAATCTATAGCTATCCCATCGCCAGACAACTACCGACGCCAATTCAAGGCCTACTCTAGTGGTTCCATTCAATGGTTGGAGTACTTGGCCCAGGATAAAGATATTTTTATCCAACATGCTTTGAATCGGGGGGAGAAGGCTTTTGGGCCTTACCATGTAGATGGATACACACAGATTGACGGGGTTGAGACAGTGTATGAGTACAACGGTTGTTTCTTCCACGGTTGTAAATTATGCTTTGTCCCCCACACCTTGTGTGTCCTAACCCAAAAGACTTTTGGGGAAATGTACCAAGAGTTTCAAGACAAACTGAATTCTTTAAAGGCTACTTACGGGTTAAAAGTTGTGGTTTTGTGGGAGCACGAATGGACAGCCCTCAAAAAGGCAGATCCTAGTGTTAAGGCCTTCCTTACCCATTATGACCCTCCAGAGCCCCTGGAACCGCGACAGGCCTTGTTTGGAGGCCGGACCAATGCTTTGACATTGCGTTATGTAGCTCAACCCGACGAGACAATAGGCTATGTAGATTTTACATCCCTATATCCTCATGTAATGAGTTCCTCATTCTATCCTATAGGGCATCCTGAAATTATTCACAGCGACTTTGACGAACCCCAAAATTATTTTGGTTTAATCAAAGCGACTGTCTACCCTCCTAGGGGGCTGTTTATACCTGTGTTGCCTTACAAGGGTCCTAAAGGAAAACTTTTCTTTCCCCTTTGTCGCACATGCTGTGAAAACCACAACCAGGAAAACCCCTGTGATCACACAGATCAAGAAAGAGCCCTGACCGGTGTATGGGTCACTGTAGAATTCTCTAAGGCTTTAGAGAAGGGGTATCGTGTGGCCAAAATCTTTGAAGTGTGGAACTTTTCCAGGAAATCAGACACACTTTTTAAAGAGTACATCAAAACCTTCTTGAGATGCAAGCAGATGGCTTCAGGCTATCCTGCATCGGTCACAGATCAAGAAAGTAAAGACCAGTACATTCAAGACTACCATGACAGAGAAGGCATACTTCTTGACCCTGACAGAATAGAGGTCAACAAAACCAAAAGAAATGTGTCGAAATTGTACTTGAACTCCCTTTGGGGGAAATTAGCGCAGAGATGCAATATGCTAACAACTTCGATCATTAAAGACCCCGAAGAATTTTTGGAATTTGTTTTTTCGGACCAATACGAAATTTCACATTTTTCCTTCTTGAGTCAAGACATTGCCTTGGTGCAATGGAGGCGCCACCAAAAGTGGGTTCTACCCCCGGGTAATGTAAATGTGTTTCTTGCAGCATTTACCACAGCCTATGGCCGCCTTGAACTGTACACCCTCATGGAACAGCTTCAGAGGCGGGTTCTTTACCACGACACAGACTCTGTGGTCTATGTAAGCAAACCGGGGGATTGGACCCCCCCACTTAGCAACTATCTTGGGGGTTTAACGAGTGAACTCGAAGAGGGTGACCATATTACAGAATGGTCCTCATGTGGTCCAAAAAGCTATGCTTTTAGGACTAAAGCCAATCACGTGGTGTTGAAAGCCAAAGGCGTGACTCAAAACTATGAAAATGCACCGCGTGTAAACTTGGAATCAATCACGCGCTTGGTCGAGGGGTTCGTAAAGGACAAGAATAGTGACTTGGAGATTTTGAGCTCCTACAACAAAATAGTGAGGGATAAAAAGGGGTTCCATCTAAGAAACGCACCACTCACTAAAAGATTCAGGGTAGTCTATGACAAGAGACAGCTATTGCCTGACGGTACCACATTGCCCTTTGGCTACTGACTTATGCTACAAGCCCCAGTGTGTCTTAAAGCTTAAGATATTATGACTGCTGTCGAGGGTTTTGACCCCCGGCTACAATTGCCTTTTTCAGCATTAATTGCAGGCCCTTCAAACAGTGGTAAAACTTTTTTTGTAAAAAGTATTTTAGAGAATTCTGAACATGTGTTATCTCAAAAGCCTGACAATATTGTATGGTGTTATTCATGTTACCAACCTCTGTATGATGAATTATTGAAGACAATAAAAATCAAGTTTGTTGAAGGAATACCCGATTCTCTGTCTGATGATGAACTTCTCCCCCCACATGTAAATAATCTGCTGGTTTTGGACGATATGCTATTTGCTGGTAGCGAACACCCTGAAATTGCACGAGCTTTTACCCAATATACTCATCATAGAAACCTGTCCGTGCTTTACTTGGTCCAGAATGTGTTTCACCAAGGTAAAAATAGTCGGACCATTAGCTTGAATGCCAACTACATGGTATTGTTTAAAAATCCTAGAGACAAACTGCAAATTAGCACTCTAGCTCAGCAGATGTACCCTGGACGGAAATCATACTTTATGGAGAGCTATGAGGACGCTACCAAAGAGCCATTTTCTTATTTAATCGTGGATTTAAAAGCAAATACTCCAGAACACCTTAGGCTACGTACAGGGCTGTTTCCGGGGGAGAGGCCTGCTGCATACCTTCCTAAAAAGTAAACGCTATGTCTCTGCGTTTAAAAAGAAACCTCCCCCTCTTGAGAAGGCTAGTAGGTTCTACAGCTAAAGAACGGAAGGCCATCTTGGGTCGCTGTTCTTCAGATCTCATATTAGCCCTATGTGAGATTGCTTTGAATCTTCTCAAAGGACGCATTCCACTCACCCTGAACCAATTGAAAAAATTAAGGAGACAAAAGACAGCGATCAAACTCTTTGCCAATAAAAGGGCCAGTCTTCAAAAGAAAAGACATAGTATACAACAGTCTGGGGGTTTTCTTCTACCTTTACTCAGTATAGCCGTGCCCTTCATCACCAGCCTTATTGCGGCCAGACGTGGGGGTTGAACACGTGGTGTGATGGCCACTAAAATGTACTTGGTGCCTCAACAAGAGTTGGATAGACTTAAAAAACAAATGCAGGGTCCTGAAGATATCAGACAAACAGCGGAAAATGATTTGGATACGGCCATGAAGGATGTTTTGAACCGAAAAGGATTGAACCCCTATGATAAGATTCAAAAATACACAAACCTAATGCAAAGGTATTTGACTCGGGTAAAGCAAGGGGAGAGAGAGACTAACCATTTAACCCTTTCCCTACCGGACCCTTTAACAGATGTCGAACCTAACGATAGCCATGCCCCTGTAAGGCCTGTACCGTCGATCTTACCTAGTGGAGATAATATGTCGGGTGAAGCTCAAATGCCATTTGAAGATAAAGTTATGCATGACCTACTGACACATGTGCCTTTACGTAACAGGAAGAATGTTAAATACATTATGAACAAGATAAAAGACTCAAAGGGGATAGCTGCTTGGAACGACTCTGGAGAGTTTATCCTTCAGGGCTCTGTGGTTAGGGGGTCCCATATGCAGGACTTGCTTAAAAGTACCACGGCTGCCCACAAGGTTGCTGATGACCGAAGGCCTCCCGGCTGGCGTCAGTTTCTTAAGGCCCTGGCAATCCTCAACATCCCCCTCTCCGGTGTACCCAACCATAAGCTTCGTCAACAGATTCAAGCTTTAAAACAAAGCCTTCAACGAGATACAGCACCCCTAAAGATGCCCCAACGACACCGTCCCCCTATGAAAGCGATGATGCTAACTCATTTACTCCCATGAACGTCTCAGGACCTTTTCCTAAACCCGATCTCTCGGCGTGGTTAGACTTTTGAAAATGACTTTTGAATGACTATGATTAAATTCAATAAATTTTTTATTTGAAAAATAAGCAAGTTAACATTTGTGGCATTCTTGAAACATATGACGTGAGCATACGCCTTGATTACGCGTTCTTAAAGGACACACATTTGAACACTTTTGATATTTTCTAACAAAACAAGATACAAGGTTATCATTACTTCTTAAATCATCCTTATAAAGAGACATAACATCTTCAAAAGAAACTCCCCGGGCTCTTTGGCACAGGTAAAATACACAGTGGTGACCGCATGTAGTGGAAAGGTTATCTTGCACTTGTTTGATGTTGTAGTAGATCTTTGTACCGTTTAGGGTCAAAAAATCTTTAATAGATTTAGGGAAATGTGAAAAACCGGGGGGAAAGCCATAGGAATCAAAAAAAGTTGAGATTTTTCGTCCACCTTCCTGTTCTAATGTCATAGCTAGCCAATGTTCACCAGGCATGTGTTTAGGATGGGTATTGACAATAAACATTGCAGGCCTCTCAGACCATATCTCAATAGGTAATTCATCACAAGCCAACACTCCACAAAATTGTTTTCCAATCAAGCGGCTCATGAGCCCGTCCAACTCTTGGGTATTCATGTCTTTGTTCAAAGGTCCTTAATAATAATCCACTAAGACCTGTCTTCGGGCATTCACTTCCAAGATTGAATCAGAGCATGCGTAAACAATCATGCTAACTGTACAGGCTAAAGGTGTACGGAAACGCATTTCCAGCCTGAGGTTACCTTGGGACACCACAGACAGATTTCCTGAGGTGTCATCATCAGATGATAAATTGAAAGCATACAATGTGTAACCCTCTGCAAAATCATTTCTGTCAATAGGTAAAGAGAGATCTTTTAGATGTCGCCCTGTAGCCAGGAATAGATTGTAAAATTCTCGCACAGATATGTTGTTATTAAATTGTGGTTGGAAAGCCTTCGCCGGAACCTGACGTCCGTCCTGACAGAGCGCTACATACTCTGCATTGAAGTGCTGAAAATTAAAGGTTTTTTTATCTAAACTGCCCGTATTAGAGGCGTGATCAACCAGACCTATAACCACATATCTAGGTAAAGGGCCTAGAAATAGGTTTTCTTGACTGCAGATTCTACTGCCCACAGGTATGCTAAAGGTTTTCATGGTAATTCTTTGGAGAGGGTAAAGGGCATTTCCTTTCATCAAAGCATGTGAGTGACCCAGGCGCACGGCCGGAGATACAGATACTTTTTTAATAAAAAGGGTTGCCCCCAACACTTTCAAACTAAAATCCCCGTCTTGGGGAGACATCAGGCAAAAATCATCCTTGGCCCTGGTTAATTTTAATCTTAAATCAACCGAATTTAAGAGTAACCGTTCTTGAAAGAAAATGTCAGAGTGTATAGGGCCTAGCAAATGAAACTCTCGAGATTCGGCGCAGTAGCGAGCTCGTGCCGCTAGTCCTTTGTTTGCACCGGTGGAAGGGTCTGTCGATTCCATAGAGGCTCCTGCAGTATCCTTGCTAAACAGCCCGGCGCTAAATTGGGTTTTGAGAGTGTCTTCGGAGTAGTTTAGTAAACACTCCATGATGGCTCTATAAGGGTATGTAGCGCTGCTTTGACTGATTAGGCGTTCACCCAAAGTCACATCAACTTGGGAGAAAATGGTGGCCAAGGGGTAATTAATGAGACTCACTTTGGCATCGTCTGCAATATTAGACCCATCTCTTTTGGTCACTTTTAGACGTAAATGCACCAAGGTGTTGTTGAGGTCCAGATAGTTGTCACCATGGCCTGGTATGAAAAATTCAATAGGCCCGTTATCGGTAATAGCAGAGAGAGGGGCTATCTCCACATAACTGGATCTATCTATTGAATGCTGCGTTAACGGTGCCGTGAAAAGATCAAGTTCTGTCTTTACAGCTTCAGAGGACATTCGATGTAAAAGAGCCATGTCACTTATTCTTTTAGAAAATACTTCCTAGTATTCTTTTAGCCTGTTTTGGTACAGACCTCCTCACTTTACCCCGTCTTTGACTTACTGAGGTTCTTTTAACAGTTAACCGCCGCTTTTTAGGTGCCGGTCTACGCCTTAAACCAGGGGGTCTCTTTTTTGGCCTTCGAGACAATATCATAAGCCCCGAGCCTTCTTGATGCTCCACCTCTGGTGACGCCCTTCGGGTCATAGCATTGGCTACAACCTCACTTACTATATTTTTAGCCGCTGATTTTAAATGTGGTTTGGCTATGCTGAAGCCTCTCTTCATAAACGGTAAAACCATCCTGAAGAGGTTACGGAATATACCTCCTATCCCCGAACCATACATTGTCGGCGCTCCATGATATCCTGGTAGTCCATTACCCACTTGATCCACATAGTATGAAACATAACGGTTAGGGTCGAGCTGATGGTGCTCCATAACACTTTTATTTGTATTATGTTTATAAATATAATACAGCTATTATATATGTAGAGAGGTTTTGGTGGGTCTAAAGTGGAGTTTTACAATCGTTTTACCATAAGTAAATTCAATGTTTTCGTTCTGATCCGTTTTAAGCTCAACCAGAATGTTTTCAATATAGTTCTTGCTGACATGTACGTAGTGCGGCTTGTCATAATTGACAGTGACGATGTCCCCATCCTTGCCGTCTATATGAACTGTTCGCAGGAGGGGCACACAGCTGTCTCCGACCCTTTGATAGGTTATGATGTCGGTATAGACAAATATGTTGTAAAAGCCTGCATGTATATCCGCAGGGAATGGGAATAATTTATCGTTCACATACGTCCATTTATTGGGACCCATCCCCAACATGTAGGATAAATTACCGCTGGTCTTTATACCTCCGTTAGCAGGCCCTGAGATTTGTATCCTTTTATGGATTGGATTGTAGAATAGGAATATTTCCATCTTGTTCAGGGTTAGGTGTTCATTCAACTCTGAGACGATCCTGTCGACGGTTCTATAGAAACCTTTTTTAAGCTTAATAAGTATCGCAGGTTCCGAGAACCTTTTGCAATAAAAATCACGGTCCTTAGCTTTGATATTATACCAACTATGGGGGTATGTAATCTCGCTGAGACCTACTTCCCAAGCCTCTGATAACTCTATAGGCTTTGGAAAATTGGTTGTATACTTCGAACTCTGATTATTACGATATATCTGTGCCGACGCATTACTGGGGAGAGTCAGGTAGAAGCCGCTGTGTTCCATGATGCCCAACTGTGTACACGCGAATGATGCGCTAGTTATCATGACTAGGGGTTTAAATTAACCCCCGTTGCCTCCACCACATCCTGCTCCAATACCCAACTGTTGAACTTTTGAGGCCAGTTTTTCCAGCGGACCAGTAACCATTTTTTACCCTTTTCTCTCTTCTGATCTAGAATCTCCTCCACGTGAAAGACTTTGTCTTTACCCAACTGGACCTTCTGTAATTCCTTCTCATAAAAGATCCCTCTATAAGATCCCCGTCATAATCTTTTAATTTGTAGACCGGCGGAATGCGTGGCAGACATTCGGTAACGGTAAACAACTCCGAGCTAAAGCCTTGTTCGTATTTTTTGTCGAAAACACCCCTCAACTTTGATATACGCACCAAGTCACCCACTAGGAATTTAAAAGTCATTTTTTTCTTACGGCGAAGTGGGAACAAACCATACATATTTTTAAAGACTTGAAAAGAGTTTTCCGAAGAGACCTCCGAGGGCTTCATACGTATAGTCTTATGGTAGCTGTGGTTGTACCCGTTTACTAAATCCTGAACTATGTCTGTATATCGGTTGGTGTTGTGAGCTGTAAAATAGCGCCACATCCGCTCTTTCAAAGTCCTATTAAAGCGTTCCACAACCGAAGCTTTCAAATCAGAGCCTGTAGCAAAATGTACTATATTATACTTATTCATTAGCTTCTGAAATGTTTTATTAAAAATTATTTTCCGCCATCCGTCTGCACTTTCTTGGGGGCGCCTCCTGCCTTCAAGATCGATTCAAAGGCCCTGGTCACCTCTGCCCCGCTCTTATTTTTTAACACCCTTACATAGGCTAATTTAGAGAAAATATCTATAACCGTTAGCATGTAGCGATTTCCATCATTTTTATCGGCAAGGGACTGCATGTCACATAGATCCGCCTGAAATTGGGATAATGGATGCGTAGAAAAAACTCTATTTCTTGGAAAATGTTTTCTTACAGGTTTATGTAGAGTGTAGGCATCTTGCTCTGATAACCATTCATTCACTTTAGCATCGCTTAACAGACTACCTGTTTCTTCGACTATAGCTCTCTGTAAACGCTCTTTACCCCCATAAGACCCGGGGTTAGAGGGATTATAATATATGTTTTTCAACAGCTGCTCAGCCATCCTTCTTGCCTCTCTGAGGTACAATAACTGTAATGAGCCACTTTCATATAACGACAACATTTCAGTTTGTGAATTTTTATTTTAAGAATGCAACAATTATTACGTATACAGACAATTCAGGATTTGTTGCAAGATACAAGTCCCCGTTTTCTCAACAATCACAGCATGCAACACCCTGTATATATTGTTTAGATTTACAGGTTTGTTTCGCTGAATTTTTAAAACACACACGTCTGATATATAAGTATATAAACAACAAATATGATACACATTCACATTAAAGGGTGGTTCAAACAAATAATGTAAAATCTTAGCCAAAGTTATTTCTAGTTCTTCAGAATCCTCAACAAGCCTTGATACCATATGTGACCATTGTAAACTCTCGCCCGTATGTCGGACATGTTTCATGATTTGCTCCATTTTAACACACGCTCTACAATAACCCCTGTATTGTGGGTTGTGTAGAACTTTACATTGTTCACTTTATTTTCAATAATCTGATGCATAACATTTGTAAGGTCTCTCAAAAGAAAAAATGTATTTATTCGCTCAAACATCGTAGACACATAGTTACCCATAGCTCTAAATAAACAAAATGTCACTCGGTCTCTTGGGATTTATTGAGCCAGAAAAGCATCACATCAGCCACCACAGCTTCCCTGTATTTGTTGTCGTCCACCAGGGTGTGTCGGATTTCTTTGAGTTTCTCATGGATGAAGATGGCCTCCTTCAGTTCATGTAGGAAGGCTTCGGTTACCCCGTAAACTCTAGGGATAGACGGCGCAATACCCATAGACTCCAGGGCGATGACCAGCGCTGGTATAAAACGGCAGGACCACAGTCTTTTCACCAGCTCCTCAAAATGATTGAAAAAGTAGTATCTAGGAGGGTCGTAGAGGCAAGGATGACGACGCTGGCTGGGATGATTGATCTCACAGCCGATGCATTTTTCTCGTATATATTCGCCAATCACCACGTTTAAAAGTGTAGCTACAGAGGCCTTGATTGTATCCACAAAAATAGTACTGGCCACCCCATCAAACACATCCTCAGGCTGGGTAAATGTCGGGGGTGTCACGGGTCTTGCCAGGGGTGCGTAGAGTGTAGGGCTTCGTGGCATAGAGTCTTTAGTGTCGGGCCCCCATGACGTAGTGGCTTCCTCGTAGATGGTCTGGAGATCCATGGTGTATGCTGAAATGAAGAACTGGCTGCTTTTTTCTTTTTATTGTAGAACAAGGCCCTTGGGTATCTGGGGGGGCGGGGTTAAAGCATCCGCTTACTTAGTTTTCTTCTGACGCTGTATCTTCTTGAGGCTCTTTTGCATCGTAATCTTTACGATTCGTATATATTATGCACTTCTTTAAATGAACAAGGCTCTGACGCTGTTGGCTCTGTACAAAGAGAGCATCCAACGGTTGCAACATTTTCAATTCCAGTACATCCCAACTCTTAAAAGGAATAAGCAGACGCAGTCGGGTATCCCCAGTCAGGCCACCACCCCTAAGGTTGTGGTTTCGGATTGCCTCGGTGCCGATATAGAACTCCACGCTGCCGCACGGTCGGCCATTCTTTCTTTGTATTTTCACCCTGTGAAATATTTGTCCTGAGGAGTCAGGGGTACCTTCCCAACGGGTCTCGTGGCCCGTGAACACACTATACCCCTTGGTGATAAGGCTCAGTTCAGGACACACAACCTTGCGAAAAACCGACCAGTCTTCAACACCATATTCCAAGCCTACAGTCTGGTCTGTATATTCTTCTCCTTCATCTACCGTATAGAGGGTCACTCTACAGGCCAGGGTAATCAAACCGATACCCCCACTGCTGGCCATTAGACATCAAAACTTGATCTGTCAGAGCATTTGCTGGCGGTATTTGGGTTCTATACACATTTAAAAAACGTTTTTTTTGGCGCATCATATATTGCTGGTTGATACTTTGCCCTTGCTCTATGGGCAACCCGAGGGCCTGCTTCAGTTGTTACCGTCATCACTTGTTTGGTACCGATCCCAAATTCCATGGTTATTCTTAAGATCTTGTGCACTCTTAAACGGTATTGTTCAGGCGCTTTATAAGGGGCATTAACCACCCCAAACCGTGAGAAACAGTAACAGGTTGACCTGACACATGGTCACTTACTCAACCCTGGGCATGCACCCTTCTACATGACATAGGGTCATAATCATTACATAGGGTCATAAATCAGGCTTGGGTCATCAATCATTAACGGCCTGTCAAATGGACCCTACTCACCCCATAGCCCCCACCTAACCAGGCTTGCCTATCAGGCTTGGGTCATCAATCATTAACGGCCTGTCAAATGGACCCTTACTCACCCCATAGCCCCCACCTAACCAGGCTTGCCTGACCAGAAGACATGCACACGTCATCACTACATAGGGTTCACATAGAGTTCACATAGGTTCACATAGGGTCATCAATCAAAATTTTGACACGTGACATCTACTTTAATCTCTCTATCAACTCCATCCTATATGTGTCTAACATCAACTCTGTCAGAGTGCTGAAAGATCTGATAGAATGGATATGTTTTATTGGTGATTTTCAAATGAATAATTTTCTATATTTTGCAATGTTTG